>NC_141824.1:9217830-9425330 GCF_982586985.1 Callionymus lyra
ATATGAACACTGGGTGAACTATCATTTTAAGATTATAAAAATCTAATAGTGATAGTTCCTGTTCAAATGAAGTGTCCGTTCTTTTATAAGAACGAGAGCAGTGTTCAAAAAACTTATAATATATCCCTTATATAAAACTGTCGCCCAAATAATAGGATTAAAAACGCATCTTGTATTTAAATAAGCAATTTTTTATTGCGTGTTTTGATTGTTTCTACATAAACTAGCAAGTACATGGCATTGCCCAGGGATGTTTTAAAGATTCCAAAATAATTATTTAAATTAGAAAAATGCAAAGGCCATTAAATTTATCTGAAATTTTTTTTATCGTCAATTTAACATGTTTGCGTAGATGCTAGCGACATTTATCAGCCAATCGAGTCAGATCCAGAAAAATGACACGGAAGCTAAAAGGGCTAAAAGAAGGTCAAACATGTTGAAGGACGTGCGACTTTTATCTGCTGATAACTAGTTCATTATTTGAGCTACACAGCTATAAAATTTACTTTGAAAAATTCCTTGAAATGAGACGAAGAAAAGGAGCCGGTTGTCACTTTGAGCCTAAGAAAAGCTCCGTTGGACCCCAGAAACACTCGTGAGAGTGTCCTTTACATAGATATATATAGATGAAAGTTCATGGCCTGGTCACTGATGAAACAATCACTTCCTTTTTTCACTTCCAAGAAGCTCATACATGTCTGAAGCAGTCCAGCAGATTGTCCACGAGGTGAGAAGAACTACTCGGGGTAACTCAAGTCCGAGCGGTCCTCGACAAGCCAGCTAGTAATAGAGTTTACATCAAAGATATCCCACCCACTGTGACAGCCAAGTGCATGAAAATACTCTCTGTCTCCCACTTGCCTTCTTCTTCTCGACCTCCTGCCCTGCTTTGATTTCTCTCTTTTCTCTCCACTTCCTACGTAATCTGGCCGCACAGAGCGGAGTCACCTTCAGCGGCCGCCGGCTCAATGATGATTTATAGCACCGGGAAAATGTAGCTTTGGGAGACGGAGTCGGCGGATGGCTGGGTTTAAAATCACCTGTGGCGGAGTAAGAAAGCGTAACATGATGAATGATGGTGGTCCGTGGGTGTCAATCAACGCGATTCTCCTCCAGCATGGATTCCGATTCCGTCCACAGACTCCGGGCCGTTCCGTCTCCTTCTAATGATGTTATTTTTATCTCAACGCTTTTCCTTTCCCTCGTGAGTGTGAGGCTGAGGGTCTGTGATATTAAAAGGGCTGAAATGTAGGAGTTGGATCTTCGAGAAATAAACAAACCTGCTGATTCCAAACAATATAAAGATGTTTAAAAAACGGTGGGAGTTTGTATTTAAACCCCGCGAAGGGGGGGAAATACAATAGCAAGTTTCATTACTTTCCAGAAGTAGAAGCAGCAGCCAAATGTGTTATTAAAAAAAACATCAGCGAGAAGACAGAAAAAAAAGACACTAACCAAAGAATTACATTTCTTTTTTTATAGTTTTCCACAAAAGCATTTGTTGGAAACGCTGACAAACGCAGTGTAATTGTGAAGCGAAGTCATAACCTCACCTGTGGTGTAATACAAAAAAAAATAATAATCATCATTTAAATGCATATTCTTTCCCCCGAGAAGAACCGTATGTGTTTTTTATATGAATAAAATGATTCGTGTCATTGGCCGTGGGACCCCCGTGATGCAGATGTGCAGCAAAGAAGCAGCTGCTCCTAAAGAGTAATGAATAATGCGAGTCATGCATGTAGCACACATGACTTCGGAACTGATAGCGACAGAATTAGTATTCGGCCGCACTCGGCGATTTCATCAAAAACCCCATCTTTAATGATCATAGTTTTCTATTATTTCATTGGGAACAGCATGTCTAACAATTGTCGGTTATTCGGAATTGTATGTAAATTAGTTTCGCATTCACAGAATTGATCGACATCTTGCGCTGCATAATGCAATACCGCATCGCTTCTTGGACTCGGCGTGTCCTGGAGTTCATTAAAAAATAACCAGGGAAGAAGAAAAAAAAGAATCATGAACGAACTGCTTCACATGGCAGGAGTAACTCCGCCACGATCAACATGACTAAGATGTTTAAGCCGTCCTGATTAACGTGACATGATCGCCAAACGTGTTTTTCACTGTGGAATCAAAGGGCACTGGAAGTATGAACGTTTGAACCGTAACTCAGGCTAATACCGTCTACAGACACTCTTCAACCAAAGAGTACTTAAGCTCTATTACTTTTCTCGTAGGTTGACGTCAACAGGGACAAGACATAGCAGGCGTCTCAAACTCAGAGAATTTTCGGATAATTATCTGTTGCACGCCAGTGTTAGTAATTTGATTATATACTTTATTTAATTTTTTCAATCACATTTTCTGTAGAGATTGGTTTAATTTTAAAGCAATACTTTTAATGAGAGGAGAGTATGCGTTTTTTCAGAGAAGTATTGAAGTTACCAGAAAGATACATTAAACCAAACAAACAAGAGAATTTTCATGCAGTATTTTTCAATGGCAAATCAGAGAATTTTGCCAGAAACTCTTTTTTTTTTTAAACGTATGTATTCTCCCTTTACGTTGGAACAGATAACACAGAACTATGCAAAACATGTTCAAAACTAGGTATTATATGTCATTTCAATTACACAAAAGTTCCCAAAACCAGAATCCAACTTTTTGATAGAAGTTTAATTAAAATAATTGCCCTAAATTTAAAAACAATTATTTTCAGGTTACTAGGAAAGTACTTGACTTGAGTTTTTCAGAGAATTATTGAAGTTCCTGGAAGATACGGAAAACCAAACAAAAAAGAGACTTGTAACACATTTCTATGCTGTATTTAGCAATGGTGCATCAGAGAATTTCGCCAGAAACTACTTTACTAACTTACTTTTTTTTTTTTTTTTAAACGTATGTATTCTCACTTGGAAGAGAAAACATGATCAAAACTGGGTACTTTATGTAATTTAAATCACACAAAAGTTCACAAAACATTGCACAACGACATACGAATCCAACTTTTTGACAGAAGTGCGGAAAGAAAACCAGCAGCGAGACGATTTGAACCGACTCCTTCAGTCCGTTTCTCATTCTCGACATACATTTTTCTGGAAGACAGCGAGTAAATTGAGTTTGAAACCCTTGAGCTACCAATCATATGGTTCTCCATTACAATAATTCCATTAAAAAAATCTGCAATGACAAAAATGAATATTTAAAGTAACATACATGGATATTTTTAACTTTTCTTAATCAGTGAAGAACATCTTTTGACCCTGCTGTTATCTCAGGGTCAAAAGATGTTCTCAAGGTGACATGAAGGTCCCAAAAAAAATGAGTTTGTTGTATCCCTTGTGTTGTGTCTGGGTCAAGGTGACCAACCTCCAACACTTGATGTGTATTTCTGGAAACCTGGGGAAGTCGTTCGGGTCTCCTTGACCCGGAAATTACACAAGGGTTAAAGGGACATTGACAACCTTACTGTTCAACTGTATACCGTTGTGTTGTTCATTCAATAGTCACATGAGAACAAAATACATCAAAAAAAGTGTGAGGAAATTATTAAGTTTTACTTTCTCACATTTAATTCAGTTCTCATGACCACAATTTTAAATAAAAAGCAAAAAAAAACATTGCTTTTTTTTAGTTCAAACTACCGTTTTGGTGAACATGTTGTCGTACATTTAGGGTCAAGTCATGCAGGTTCTCATCATATCTGATGCATTGGAAAGCAACACGGCATCATTGAACGACTCGGAGTAGCTCGAACCACCCACTGAACCATTTGTCTGTACTCTATGCATACTGTATGAGTCACACAGACAGATCGTCCTACCTCCCCATGCGAGCCCATTCATATGCCATGATATTACTGCCACGTATTGTCGCGTCTCTGTGCCATTGAACACGCCGTCGGTGGCGGAAATCCAAATGAAAGAGTTCACACCAGGGTGATCCGCAGATATTCTAGGTTTAAATCAGGTTAAAACGTGTATAATAAAAATGCATCAAAAAGAAGATGCACATGAAACTTTTCCAGTTCAACGCCAGACACCGAGACACAGTTTTGCCTCGACACATTTCACATTATCCGACTCAGTTTGAACTTTAAAGCAGTTCAGACGTCACACTGTTCAACCTTTCATGGACTCACTCGACTCAGTTCTGGTTGAAGTTGATCCCTACAAAAAAAAAAATTTGCTCTCCCAATTTGTTTCCACAATTGGTTTGAAAACACGGCGAGAAATGGTAGGCGAAGGCAATTTGGATGTGGAGTCGTGGAAAAGGTGCAGCAGTCGGGCTTATTTCATCACGCTGGGTCCGCCGTCCGATCCCCCCATCAACATAATTCACAACTCTACCACTGGCCCAGTTCCTTCTGCATGTGGCTACAATAGCATCACCACACAGTAATGAATCAAATTAAGTGGAATGTCAGCTGGGCTAACGGAGCTCTACTTCTCCTCCCAGCACGAGGAGGAATCGTTTTCTGCCTTCAATTTGTCTCACCCTACGTTTACTGGCGTTCATATGGTTTAGCATTTCATCTCATGAGTAAAAGAATTGTGGAGAGGAAATTTCCATTTGGAAGACAAAGCCATGTATCCGGCATGTGAAATCCTAAGAGACTTGTACGCTTTCGTAGAAGGCTTGGATTCTACCTCTTTTAATGTCATGTAGTGTGGAGGGTCCCCGACCTTCCTTCCACCACGGACCAATTTAATGTCGGCTTTATACTCACGGAACGACCTTCAGGTTAAAAACAATCAAAATAAATCCGATAGAGTTTGTGTTTCATTCATTTTCACTAGTTCACAGGTTTATTTTTGGAGTAAACTTGACTGCAATGATCTCCTTGACATGTCAAGTGTCACAGACTAAAACACCTGGTACCAGGCCCCTGGACCAATCACAGTTTGCTTCTACGTGGTGAGGCAACTACAATAACTATTCCGTGGCTCAAATCACACACTTCTCTAAGTGCACTGCTTAACAGTACACTGTAAGACAGATGCGTACATTTCGACAAGGTATTACTGTTTCAAATGAAACACTGCTGCTACACACTTACAGGAAATGACTCTACAGCTTCTTCTTCTACTACTTTTCAACACTGATTGCAACCAGTCGTTGGAACACTATCGCCGACACAGCGATTTTCGCCAATTGAAACAAGTTATTAAGTTGATTTGAAGTTGAAAAAGTAGTGACTTGTCTTCTGTTGAGCTACGTAGTGTCACCTACATCACTACGATGGTGGCCATTGAGGGTCAATTGGTCCACACCCAATTTCCTGGACGTTTGCGTGCTTATTGCACACTACATTTTAGCACACTGCTCATCGGGACATACTTGTGCACTCAAAATATTAAGTGTAAGGGAAGAAGTGCCAGATTTGGGACACAACATCAGACTTCCTGAAGTTGGACCAACGTCCCCTCACTAGAGTGGTTAGAGGGGGGGATTTAAATGGCAACAAACAGTGAAGTTTTGTGTTGTTCTTTCGTCGTACGACTTTATACGGTGGACCAACTCCCAAATTAGAGAGTTCAAATGATTTAAATTTTAAGTGGAAAATAAATAAGGTAAGGTAAGGTAAAACTTTATTGATCGTTTGAAAATTGTTTGAAATTCAAATGCAAAAGAAAAAAAAGGTATCGTGCTATCCGTGGATTACTGGTTAACTGTCACTGGGTTGATACACTGTGATGTCTGTTGTGATTTTAGCATCAGAGAGTACTTTTATAGCCTAAATTAGCTCAGGTTTTTGTGATCTTACTATTGAGGAGAGTTCTTTTTTCTCCTTTTTATTGATGTTTGTTTTGGCGGTGATGGGTGTGGAGTTCTCAATTTTCGTCATGACGCAGTTCTCACAACAGGACCACACATGGCCATAATGAAAACATGGAAGGATATAAATCATAGATGGTTATCCGTCCTGTTCCTCCCTCTGGCTTAATAGATTAGAATAACCAGCGTTGATGTGAAGGCAGAGTGATGTTAAACAGTGATGGGAAAAGAGAACAACACAGCAATATGCTGATGATATGCTGATGAGTGAGATGGAAGATGAAAGTCAAAGAGAGCGTGAAAAAAAAGCAGTAGAACCGAATTAATATGCACCGAAGATTGTGCACGAGCGTGTGTGTTCTACCACTTCTTTGAATAATAGACGCTGATTCCTGGTGATCAAAACAAAATCAAGGACTAAAAGTGTATCTGAAACATTAGATAATTGATTATCGCCTTGTATTGATTCGCTTATATCCATTTAAACATTTTAATAAAACCCACACACAGCAGCCGCTGTATTGCTTACTATAGCCAATTAGCACGAAACACTCGACTATAGACTTTGTGTAGCAACAAGCGTAAATACAAGGAAAGTTAAGAACATTAACACAATAGTGTGTATTCATTTGCAACACAAATGATCCATCTTCGCAGCAGGCGCTACATCACGGACGAAGGAATAAATGATTGCAGCAGAGAAGAAGGAAGAAGGCGGCGGAAAACATGACAGATAACGTAGCGAGATTATCTGGAGCCTTTCATTGGAGTTTTTAATCTTTACTTTATACTATCTCGGAGCGACAAGAGCATGAATCTGGCCGGTGACACAATCTATAGAAACACTTAGCAGACAAATGGACGGAAGGGAACGGAGGACAGCAAACTCCAGTCTTCGGTAATCTGTCTCTTTGTAGACACCGATTGTTGTGCGAGGAGACAATGGTGCTCAGTATTGACAGCAAACATCAATAAAAAAGCTATAAGACCATATTCCACTTCCACAGGGACCCACATGGATTTTGTCATCTTTCATAGAAGGCGAGAACAAACACATGCAGGATTACAAATGTGTAATTAGTGGAGAGAAACTAAACAAATTCATTTTGGACCACAGCTATAATTCTTCATATACGCAGGTTTATCTTTACTTTAATCAATCATTAGATCTATTCATGCACTTTAGATCTAGATTAGTGGTTGATTAGTGGTTAAAAAGGATAAAAAGAATTCAGCAAATAATATAAAGCAAAAGCTGGTTGTTTTAAATACGTAATTGTCCTCATATTAGACATGTGAAAGAAACCTGGTAAACCAGGATTTGGACCATTTGCCATCTGTGTTTGACAGTAGTTTACTTCTCAGTTTTATATGAAAAACTCTACAATAAAAACATGGTTAAAAGTTATTTTGCAGAAATTTCAGACGTGTTCCGAGCAAAAGTACATTCGATAAAAGACCTAAGCAAATCAAACCAGAAGATAATGTTTTTTATTAAAATACTACGCCTAAATGTATGAATATATGTTACAAATTACAATACTTTTTTTTTGTCATTCATGTGAGACAACGATGTACAATGATGTGGGTTAAAGTTCTAGTAATGTGAAAACCCAACTTTCCTGACTCACATGTTTTAAATATTAAAGTCTTCCTCTTTTAAGTCCCTCATCATGACCATGTTTTTTACTTTGTAAAGTTGCTCTGAAATCTGGGCAAACGAGAGGTTACGAGAGCGGAGTCCATTATGACGTAATAATGGCTTCACTCCTCCAGCCAACTGTAATCACGCCCCGCTTTGTTTATACAACGAGTCCCTTGGAGGTGGAGACTTCCGGGATTGACGACGCAAGGTGACTAACCTCCATGCTTGACCTATCGCTGCACAGTGGGTGTGGTTATGGTCAACAAGATTTCACCTCCAGAAAAACAAAGTGTTTTCAGTGGGCGGGGCTTAAGATAATTTTGTCATGTTAATATTTCAATGAAAAGTTGTTGAGTTTTGTACAAACACACACTTATGATATAATAGAGTCGCACACATATTTAAGACTTAAATCAACACATTAGATGTTCTTTAGTAGAAGTTACCCTCGTCATTTGAATGTAGTACAGATATATGTCAAAATATAATAATTGTAAATAAGTGATTGTATAACTAGATTTTAATTACTAGGTATAGTAGGCATGTATCAGTGTTAATAATAATAATGTAATGATAAAATAAAAGTTCTATTATCCAAGAACTGTTTTGGAGAGTGAACAATAACAAGTTGTATCATCTCAATACCAGTGCTTTTATCACTCAAAACACTTTCGGATGAGCAACAACAACAATCCTTCTCACCATAATCACTCGGAGAGTGGATCTATTTCTGCGTATATATTGTTTGTGTTTGTGTTAAAGTCAATTATTTGTTTCTTTGCTGGTGAAGCTCTTCAAAGCCTTCCTAAATCCAGACGCAACTAATTGCCATCAAAATGTATTCATCCGTGTTTAGCAACACTCCTTGAAAATCTTATTGAAATCTAATTTTGTTATTCAACAAACAGGGAGATGACGGCAAATAAATAACATTAAACAATAGTGATCTCTCAAGTTAGAATCAAATATATCCTAAATTCATCCGTATCGCACAACATTTCCATCCCTGAACCATTAATAAAACCTTAAAAAACATCATCCCCTCCAGCCTCAGCTCCACTCCATGACGCCCAGTATCAAACACATGCCACCCAATACATTTTTCAGCACGACAGGTCAATTTGCATGAAGACTCGCCGACCCAAAGGTGCATCAAAAAAAGGCTTGGGGGGGTTTTTAGGTGGAGCAAGTGGGAGAAGATGAATAAGGGAACTGGCGGAAGACTTGCTCTATATATAGCAGGTGATCTGTCATCTCATTTTTGTCATCTCCCTTCCTTCACCTCCTTTTTGCTTTGAGGAATGAGGGATTGATGTGCAGAAGATCAGAGGCAGCACGGAGGGAATCTTGGAGGCATGGTCAGGAGAGAATAAGAAGTGTGCGTCTGTGTGTGTATTAGTGTGCGTGTGAGCGGGGAATTCTAATGCACTACCTGAGCAGAAGGAATGTTAGAAAATATCAACAGGGAGATACTATATCGATATTTAACATGACTGTATCGTTTCGTTTAAAATAGTTGTTTATGATTTACACTTGACTAAAGTGTGTTAAAAAATTAAATAATTGTATTATTAATTAACAATTTACATGCAAATATCATTTTTGTGTTGCAATTAAACTTCTGGCCACTAGATGGCAGCAGTCATTTGAGGCTAACGGAAAGGAAAGGAAAGATGAAATCCCAAACATGAAATCTCGCAGAGATGACTGAGGACAAGAGGATACAGTGACTCCAGCAGCTTTTAAAGCTGATGTTTGGACATATTTTAGTTTGAAAACAAATGAAAGCAGTTACAACTTTGTCAAGAGTCATGTGGTCTGTAAATACTACAACACCAGAGTCAAGTACTGGACAATACTACAGATACATACTTGTTACTACACTATCACAACACCAGAGTCAAGTACTGGACAATACTACACATATATCCTTGTTACTACAGTATCATAATTGTTCGTAATATATCACATTTAACCCCTGTATCATGATACATATTTTATCGCAACATTCTTGCCATTACACACCCCTTCTTCAATTCATATTTTATTTTTGACATAGTTCATTTACAGTTTGCATTTCAATAAACAGTGTATAAAATATATATCTTTTATTTTATAAATAAAGGGCAAATATTCATGGTGTTTCTTTATTTTTTTTTGTGTTGCAGTCATTATGTCTTCTGCAGCTGAAGAAAGAATAAAATCCTGCAAGATCCCAGAGATGACTGAGGACGAGAGGATACAGTGACTCCAGCAGCTTTTAAAGCTGATGTTTGTTCATACTTTGGTTTCAAAACAAATGAAACCAGTGACTACTTCGTCAAGAGTCATGTGGTTGTAAATTCTGTACATCCTTGTCCCTCGCAATAAACCACATGGTCGACCCTGTATCGTGACACGTATCGTATCACCAGATTCTTGCAGTGACACACCCTTACTAAGCAGATGTACATTTGCTGCTTTTTAGCTGCGTAACAGAAACGGAAGAGAGAAAAAAACAACATTCTTTCAAAGTGATACAGAAGAGATTGTTTGGATGTCCTTGTGAGCCTTGACAGGTTAAGATCTTTTTGTAGATATGAGCTGAAGACAAATGCCTTCCTCACACACACTTGGGAAAAAGTTCAACAGCCTCATGAAGCTCTTTTGATAACTGGACTCAATAAGGCTGAGATGAAAGACCTATAAAGAAAGACGTATTAAAGACAAAATCGAAGCAGGGGAGACACAGGATGGATACAAAAAAGTACAGTATGTGGAAAAACAAGAATATAATGACGACTATACGTCTAAGAATGGATTTAACAGCCGATTTACTTTTACTCTTTTAAGCTTGACTGAACACATGTTTCTACGGAGTTAAGGTAGGATATGCTTTTATTCTTAACACTTTGGGTCCATTTAGGAATGTATGAATGGTTTAACTTCAAGGAGACCAGATCAAATGAGATATAGGACAAATGCTGCAAAAAATATATAATTAAGATATTGAAATGTGAACCCAGTTTAAGGAAATTTGACTCCAGATTCCTGATATAAAGAGGACACACTACACATCCCGAAGCTATTTAAAATCACTACACACCCTTGTAAACCACACCAGCGACCAAACTTAGCAAAGCAAGTTGTTTTGCATAACAACAATTCTGACTTCTATTAAAACAGCCATTTAAACTCACAACAATATTTCTATTATTATTTCAAACTGTGATTACTTTTAATTTTTAAGGATTACGATTAAATACAGGTCACTTTATTTTTATTCTTTTTGGCTTTGAAAATGTTTTGTGAGTGACAAGTTTTGTCCATTTTCCAGGATAAGTAACATTTCAATATCTGAGGGTGTGTCTACACAAAAATGCAATTTTATTTTTCAACTTTGTAACATGGCAAGAACTTTAAAATGACCAGAATAAGTAAACTGAAATTATGAATTTGAACTTTGACTTATTTACAAGTTTACAACAACAAACGGTTTTACGTTTGTTTTTATTTATTCATTGCTAATGCTAATAAATACTACACAAGCAATAAAGTTAAGTTTTTTTTTGTTGTTTTTTTTATTTGTGTTGTGAAAGTAAAATCTGTATAAGGAATTGATCTTGGCACTAATTGTGTAAAATATAATATACAAGTAAAATATTTATTTTCATTTGTGTATTTATATTCATTTAATCTTAAAATATGTACTATTCGATTGCTTGATTATTCCATCAAATTATACGTACAATACCATTAAAATATTGGACTGTATTAGCTAAATATTAATTAGATTAATATAAGCTGCTTGAGTTAATATAAGTAAATGTAACCTCGGACTCAAACCAAAAGCGGTTTTGGCCGCGTTAAAAATAGAACTAATGCTAATCCTTGAGACGACTCATAAGATAAGAGCCCAGTTTACCACAAGCTCCAGTCCACGCCACTGAAAACAGGAATTGGTTTCCATTTTATTCATGTCATGTCATCGAAGTGGATATGATTGTCCAGGCAGGAAACCAGTGATCAAGTGCATCGGGTCGATTTTCAAAATAAAACACAGTTAGTTAAGCAGACTCAGAAACATGTTTAAAGTATATATTTTAGTGGTGTATTGCTTTTGATTGTTAAAGCGCTTTGTGACCCTGGTCTAGAAAGGCGCCTTACAAATAACCTTTACTTAATTACTTACTTATCTTACGATCCAAAAAATCCTCTCATTCGCCGCCGTGGTGTCGCCTACAGGCAACAACACAACAGAGAAATGATCAGTGAAATAACTCCTGCATTCATGGACTGCAGTCAGTTTGCTTGAAGCTCCATCTAGAAACACTTTCTTTGAATAATTTACATATGTGTAAATAAATGATATCCAATGGCCTTCACCTAAAATAAAAATTAGACACATGATTGCTGAGTAATGAGTTCTTCAGAAGCAGATGTGACATGTGCCCGCATGGCCGACATGAAAAAAAAAAAAAAAAGGCCTCAACTTCACCTCAACATTCAGTTATTCAGATTGATATTCAAAGGCGGGTTTGTGATGCTCGTCGTGAAAGAGAATATTTCTTTAATATGGGCGTCTTTGATAACCACTGAAATATCCCGTTACTACTCCGAGAAAAATCAATTTGGAAAATTGTAATTACCAATAATTACCTGGCAAACACCAGGGGAACATCACAAACCTTTATTTCTCTCACAATGACGGGAGAATTACTTTGATTATTTTCATTTCTTAAATGAAGAATAATTCATGTTTACGAGGACTCGAGCCACCCCAGGAGCCAGTGGCCTGATAAGTCTCACTTTTTATCCAGCATGAGAAGAGAAGCTGCCGTGGAGACGACGGGAAGTCGGCGAGAACGAGGAATTTGTCACACAGTCAATCATACGTCTCCATCTCCCGCAGGTGTTGTCGTCTTCAGTCACGGAGTGACGTTCTTGTCTTGCTCAGTGTTGGAGTCACAGTGTTGCAGATGAAACTAAATCAATATTTGTTGCAATGAAACGGCAAGTGTTGCATTCAGTTTCACCATCATGAGATGTGCTATGTAGCTAGCCCAGCAACGTTCGCTAAAACAAGCTAAAATATAAACCGTTTAATTTTCTTCGGAACGATCCAACTTGTCGAGGGTTCAATACAAGATGGACGTTACAGATGAGCAGTATGTAGGTATTTGGATGTGCGTCACTTTGGAGGAAGATGAACCAGAGCTCCAGTCCCTACATTATAATATGATATATATTTATATGATAAATAATACAAACATACATTTTTGTCTTTGACTCTAAACAGGAACGGATAACTTTGAAAAAAATCCCAACCCTTAGTCGACACGGGTGTCTGAACAATCCCAACATTACATCTATAACTTACATGCTTAAGAACTGCTGTCTCTAATTCATGTGTAGGTTGACGTCATATTAAGCTAAAGAAAAATGTAATTCTAATATCTACAACTTGTAAGTTTTATGGGGTGGTGAGTAAAACTGAATAAGGAAGACTTTATTTGTTGGTTTACAAAAGTTATTCCAATGAAATCCTAACATGCATCATGTGTTTATGCTTCTAAATACGTTTTGTCTTTATAGAGATGGTGAGAAGGACCAGACACACCAGGCCCTGGTTCTGTTCCTTGACTAAACACAATTATATTACTATTATTATTAAGACTCTTTACAGTTGAAATAACACTATATAACAGAAAATCAGGTCCTGGTGAATCACAATGACCAACCGAGGCGATTTTTAACAGGCAGAAATCTAGAGCAGAATCAGACTCGGTGTGAATGGTCTTCATACCTCTCCATAAACCGCGGTGTCAAACTGTATAACACAAAGGGTCCACTTTTGTTCTTGCAACTTTGATCGTGGAACGAGCAAATACTTTGATTCTTTTCATTCTCCAATGAAATTCTTAACTCCTATTGGAAGTTCAACTCTGACACATTTATAAGTCAATGACATAAACATTTATCTACTTTGATTTACCATCCGGGGGCCACATAAAATGACTTGAAGGGCCAGATTTGAACCCCCAGACCACCAGTCATCGGTCAAATAAGATGACGCAGAAAGTTAAAGGAAGAGAAATGAAAAGTTAGAGATGTTTTTTTTATTGCATTCCAAGTTGCTTGTGTTACAGACATGGATGTTTCTGATCCCTGGGAGACAGACGTCTAAAGACAGCTGCTCTCGCTCACCTCCCCCTTCCTGTTCCTCCTTCCCTCTTCTTCTGTCAATCACAGAGAACACTTCCTTCCGCAACCTTTTCCACCTCTAGCACATTTTTCCTTCATATTCTCCTCACCTTGTTTTCTTCATTTTCTTCCGAATTGTTCTTCCAAACAATCCTCTCAATTCCAAATATTCAACGCCACCGACATCTCGTGTCTTTCTCCGGCTCCCGTTACTCTGACGCGACACTTTCTAAATTAGCACCCCCCCCGCCCCGACAGTAACTCAGCCTCAGGACCTGACCTCATCGTTACCCACAATATCACCCCCGACTTCACAGGCGCGACTCAGAAAACACCGACGCGAAAATTGGGACGTTCCCACAAGAATGCGAACAATCAAGCAGATGATGTTATTTTATTCATAATGAGAGGGAAAATGTGGGCCACCGGAGTTCACATCTCACACCTCCGCTCACATGTCATTTATCACCCCACACTCACCGTAGTCACTGACCTTGTTGCAAACTAACACATGGCTGCTGTCACCATATCGTGGCCTATATAACGGAAGTCCTCTCAAGATGGCCGCCATTCCCTGAAACCCGTCTCGCAGTTTAAGCTCTTGTACGTGAAGGCAGCATGATTAATGATACTGTTAGTGCTGGTAATGAGCAGCGGGACGTCCACGTTGACCTTTCCCTACATTTCTGTGGCTGTGACATCTGTACCCCCCTCAAGTGGGGAGAAAAATAGTTATTTACTGAAGGGCAGAACCATAACACGTCCGAGTGTTTAAATAATTGATGGTACATATATTCTGAGCTGCTCTTGTAGGAGAACTCGCATTTCCCCGATCCTTAAAACTCTGCATTGACTGCTCGTTTCTTTCAGGATCCATTTTAAATTCTGGTTCTTACTTTCAGAGCTTACTTTACAAATATAAATGACTTACTTAATTACTTATATATAGTAAAGTGATGGTATTTTTTTTTCCAAAATAAGACCTTAAGCTACATTTTTTTACAATACATTTATAAAACTTTGATAGGAATAAACATAGCAATTAACTAAAAAAAAAATAAGATTCTTCCTCGAATATGAATAATCTTTCCCCAAGAAAAGTGTAATGGTTTTCGACCAGGGGCTATTTTCGGTCCATGACATGATATTTTGTGGCCCTCCATCGGTTGTCCAAGTTCTCATTTATAAAGCATTGATTTTATAGTTAAGATGGAAAAGATGGATTAAATAAAAGAATATTAAATTGGCACAAATTCATAGTGAAACCTTAATAAAATCCATAAAACACTAAACAGCAAAATACAAAATCACCACCGATTCCCTAATTTGTGAGGCGGCTGGAGCTCAATCATTTTTTACTGTTTTAATTTCAATATTTATTATTTTTTTAATTTTGTCATTAAAAAAAATGTAATACAAATAAATGAATAAAGCAGCCATGGCTTCATACATAACACTAAACCAAAACACAATCTGAGTATTATTTTAAATTTCAAATATAAATGATCAGTTTTCAGAGAAGTAATTAAAAACACAAAAGTCATAAAACAAGTGAAGGGAACTTATGACACGAGGCATCAAGTCACTCATCAACAGGACTCTATTACATCGTAACTGTCAACTAGTGACACTGATGATGCTGCTAATGAAACTTGAAATGTCAACTATATTATTCTTGCTGAGTCACTCCGGCAAAGTGTCTTTGTGTAGAATAAAGGACGTCGTTTTCTTTCTCTCCGCAGTAAAAGTTCTTCGTGTCCTTGGCTGAAAATATTCTGCATGGTCATCTGGCCTTTTGTCCCAAAACTCTTGATGGCCTATTAAAGTGATCGATGGTTTTTAGGTGGACCGTCAGATGCCTGTTTCCAAAATAAAAGTAGATTCATGTTAATGTTAATTCATGACATATATAGATGCCAATGTTTAGGATAAGATAAGAAACAGACTATTTATGAGAAACCTACAACAAGAGGAAGAAATTGGATTTTAGACGGAAATTAAAATGTTGCAATTTTTAGCGTTTTCTTCCGAGAAACATAGTTATTCACTGGACTGAAGAGCAGAACCGAAAGACATCTGAGTGTATAAATAACTTTATGGTACACATATTCTGAGCCGCTCTAGTAGAAGAACTCACATTTCCCTGATCCTTAAGACTCTGCATTGACTGCTTGTTTGTTTCAGGATCAATTTTAAATTCTGGTTCTTACTTTACAAATATAAATTACTTATATATAGTAAAGTGATGGTGAGGTTGTCATATCCTTACACAATCTAGCTAGTTTTAGTAAGTATAAAATTGTTTGAATACTTTGACACCAATCTAATAGAAAGTTTTAAAGAAAATAACGAAATGTTGTATTTAATGTTGCAAAAATATATTTTTTTATCTCCTCACTTCTATAAAAGAAAAGACTGTTACGAACACGTGTCTCAGACGTCATCCCTTACATGTGAAGCTGAGCATAATCAAAGTTATCTTGCGTGACAAATTTGTGTTACCTTTTCCAATAAAATGTGATTTTTCATGCAGTTTTTTTTTTCTTCCAAAATGTTCCTTTTGTAATGGGGTTGTATTTGGGTTTTCCCCAGATTTTATTGCTCAGAGTGACTCCTAAGATGTTTCATTAGTGAGATATTACCACACTAGAATTAAATCACTTATGCAACACTTGAACAAAGGATAAGTAAGTCAGTAAGTAAGTAATTTTTATTTATATAGCGCTTTTCCAGACCAGGGTCACAAAGCGCTTAAACAATCAAAACAATATTCAATAAAGTGTATACTTTAAAGATCAAGATAAAACTGATAACACAACAGGAGTTCCAGAAAATCAAAGAAAAGCCTGAACAAATAAAAGTGTCTTAAGATGTTTCTTGAAGGAGTCAGTAGATCATCAAACAGGAAGATCGTTCCAAAGCTTAGGAGCAACAGTCTGGAAGGATTTCTCTCCTCTGGTCCTGAAGCGTGTTCAGGAACCATCAGTAGATTCTGATCCACAGACCTCAGAGCCCGAGCTGGAGTGTAAGGCTGGATCAGATCACTGATGGAAGGTCTGACCATGAATAGATCTGAAAGTAAGAACCAGAATTTTAAAGTTGATCCTGAAAGAAACTGGAAGCCAGTGAAGAGTTTTAAGGATCGGAGAAATGTGAGTTCTTCTACTAGAGCGGCTCAGAATTCTCGCTGCAGAGTTCTGGATCAACTACAAATCCTTCTTGTTAAGACATGAAAACAAACTGTTGCAATAGTCCAGGCGAGAAGACACAAACGCATGGATTACAAGCTCCAGATCATGTTCCGACAACATTTTCCTAATATATTATAATTATATAACTATGAAAAAGGATAATAAAACAAGCTCAAGGATAGAAAAACAAACCTCAACGATAACGTTAATGCATCGCGGTGTATATTTCACCTTCAATTGAATTATAGTTTCTTAAAACAATACAGTCCGATGGAACATCCAAGGTGAGATATCGGGTCTCACCGTGAACTCCGGCGCTAGCATTCCAGTCATGTAGCGCAGCCGTGACCGCCGCCCGTCTCGTAAACAGAGGCTTAGACGTGTGCGTGTGCGAGTGTGTGTGTTTAAGACGTAAAGGTTAGCGCACGAGAGAGACTTGAGTGACAGAAAAACAGTGGAATGCTTAATCCCCTCAATGAAGCTCTCGAGCACTAACTACCTATATTTAGCACGGGGTATCAGATTCCCAGATTAGCGACGCATCAGACGTTTATCCTCGTCCTAAACAGGGTCACGGAGGGGTCGAGAATGGAACAGACTATGAACAGGTCAATCCCAACTATTGACGCTCGTATTCATGCGCGACCAGTATTTCCGTCTCCCTTGTTGACCTTTCAATCCGTCCGTCAACAAACCAAACCCTTCAAATCATAATATTCTCTTGATTAAAAATAGTTAATCTCAGTAATTTCCCCATTTTCTGATAAAAAAAAGTAGAAAAGGATCCATTAAACAAATCCACATATTTCACTTCTGAAGGCTGAAACTCTCACATTGCACTCCCTCTCAAGTGCTGCTCCGTCTGCCGGCTCATTACCCAGAATCCTCTCATGACTCGGGACCAAGTGGAAGATAACATCAAACCCTTTTTTTTTTTTTTGCTGAACTTCCAGCCGGATGCAGACAAAGACAGATCGGTGGGTCTTTGGAACCATCAAGGGTTTGAAGGAGTCAAGATGGAGTCGCAGAGAATCGGAAACGTCTTCTCTTTGGAGATGAACGTGTTCACGACACACAAGCTTGAGAAGCGACGGAGAGACTGGATTATGGGATGGTTCGGCAGCTACGGACACACATGTAAACATACGTGTGTGAGGTGTGTCGCAGAAACAAACACGTTTATCTGAAGTGACATGAATTGATTTGTCTTAAAACGACAACTAAAGAATAATATTCAAAGACATTCAACATGTTGTGAATATTTACATAAACACAGACCCTGGCAAAGTACGGACTGGGGGGAAATAAAATACTATAATAATTATAAAAATGATCATTTTAGCTGTTTTTTTTATTTATTTAAATTTCTTGAATTTCTAGTCAAACAATTTGATATTTTTCTACATTTTTCTAATGTTGTTCATCATATTGAGGCTTATTTTCCTTTTTTTTTCAGTAGCTCCTCACAATTATTATAGAATATAATGTGGCCCTTCAGGAAATTCAACCACCCACATCTGGTGTAGAGTTTTGAAAACTGAAGCCCTGCCACCACTGGCAATGAATGAAACTTCCATCTCCGACTCTTTGCTATAAGACGGTTACTTGTCAAGGAATGTTGCGCGGTAGTGTTGTGAAGAGAGATGTTTAAATAAAGGTTTATACAAACAGGAAAACCAAGAAGTTTACTGATGGTTTTCTTTTTTATTATTGGTTTTCATGCTTTTGTTCACACACGTTGAAAAAACAACAGAGATATAATTATCATATTAATTTATTTAATCGTCATCATCATTATAATGTATATTATTTAATCCTTTTTTATATATATATATATATATATATATATATATATATATATACTGTATATATATGTTGTTGTTTTTTTTATATGATATTTTGACATGTGTAAAAAACATAGAAATATACATGTATATATAACCAGTGATTAATACTTAGCGAGTCATGAAAAATAAAAAACAATCATTATATAATGTTTTCACATTGTGCCGCCTTAAGTACGTCAACTTTATCAAGTACAAAACTGCAGTTTCTTGCCGAGTAGACACTTTCCCACCTTGACATACTCCTCGCACTGCAAGACAGTTGAAAAAAAATACTGTTAAGTTTCCAAAGAAGTTGAATTTATCAGTTTGATTTATGTCAAAGAAAAACTCAAAGCTAAAAAGGCTGACAATAGCCGAAGGCACTCGGAGCATCACATCCTTTTAGGGAAGACGTGAGAGCGAAGATCTTCCTCTTAATCGTCTCTTTCAGTTATTTATGCTTCAATTTAGGAGGTTTTTTTCCCCTCCTTCGTGCCACGTTCTTAAATCAAAACTCTCGAGTACATCTGACTCGTTCCCGCCTCATTACGAGGAACTGAGACCGGCGTTGATCTGCTGACACGTAGAGACGTGATCGTCATTCGTTCTTCTTCGCACCTCCATCTCAGCGTCGGTCGGATCATGTCTTCCGACTCACGTTCCAGACGCGGTAATAGACTCTTCAGCGCCGAAGATCCCTCCATTAACCGTCGACCACGGACGACATCTGTAAGCTGATTAACCCGAAGCCATCTTTTCAGCATTTCAATTAGAAACGTTTTGAATAGTGAGGCGGATTCAACGGCTTCCATTCGCTGCCGTCGCTCTCAGAGCTTCACGCTGTCATTCAGTAAGAGAAATATTTCGGTGCTTTGAGTGAACACAAAAAGAAGAAATGACATCATGGCAGATATTTGATAGTCACGGAGATGAGAGTTCTGGTTTGAACACAAATCAAAGAGGCCAATAAAAAGGCTTTTGAACGACTAAGATGAATTTTTAACCACATTTATTCTGATAAACCTTGAGCTTTAAAAAAGGAGATTTTTTAAAAGGCTAAAATAAAACTTTTAGACGACAACTGAATATATGCAGAAGGGGTTCTAGTGGTCCTCAACCACAATGCCAGGGGCCGATACCATTCATCACAGGGCCACATGGAATAAAACATTTTCAAAAAGGATTTTAATAGTGTATTTTGAATTATTGCTGTGTGAAACATTGCATAAATTAATGTATTATTTTTAGTGATAATACTTAATACTAAGTGCAATATTTTTAAGATATTAAGACAAAAATAAATGTCAACAAAGAGAAAACATATTTAAAGCTAAATGTAGGTTAAAAAATAAAATATTTGGTTTCTTGTATAAGGAATATTTATTTATTTTTATTTAAAAGATTCTTATTCTGAAATAATTTACTTGTCAATGTCAATTTTTTTGTGTTTGCATTACATAATAAAATAAATAATATGAAATTAAAATAATACAATAATAAATATAAATATACGATTTGATATATTGTGATACTATGATAAATAGCGTTTATGTTGGGTTTTTTCTTTTGAAGTTTTTTAGTCAAAATGGTCTATTTTTTTCAAGATATTAAGACAAAAATAAACTTATAAATAGGGAAGAAATTTGACTTAAATATTACATAAATATAACTTATTTAATAGAGTAAAAATTTAAATTATTTGTTTAGTTTTTTCTATTAGGACATTTCTTTGTTATTATTATTATATGTATATATTTTTTTACTTTCTAAGTTAAGTTTTTGAGAATAAGAATCTTTAATTGCCACTAATTGTCTACAGAATAAAATCATTGAATAATATGAATGAAATAAAACAATAGAAAATAAAACTATTGTATAATTGCAATACTGTAGGAAATCGGGTTTTCAAAAATATCGAAACACAAAAAAAGTATTGATGTAAAAATGTTGTCTGGATAAGATACAACTTTAAAAATGTATAAATAACTTCAGAACATAATATTCTATATCTTTCTATTTTTTTTGTTTACTTTCAAAGTATTCTTAACTTTTCAGAATCCTTTATTGTTTTGTGTTACAGAATAAAATTACTCAATAATATGAATTAAATTAAAAAATATAAAATACAATAAATTAATGTAAAATAAGAGACATTACCATCAAATTGCATCTACATTAATAAAATAATAACACCAATAAAAGCAACAAATTTAATGAATTAATATTAATTATCCGGACAGCAGACGGAAAGTTCTTGAACCGTCATGTTCTGATCTGTATCGACCTCTTGCCTGAGGTCAACGCAGCTATTGTTAGCCATTTTTTATTATCAATAACAAGCATTTTTCTCTTTTAATATCTTGAAATAAGATTATTTTCTAGACTTAATGATGTCTTATCATATAGTCTTGTCTTGAAACAAGACAAACATAATTTCCTATTTTTTTCATTTATTTTGTTTTAATTTAAAAACAAAGGAGTCATCAGCCTGTAAAAGTAAGTAACCTGTTTCGTGGCGAATATGATTGAAACACAAACTCAATCTGGGACCATTATGTTGTGAGGAAACCAGCCCAGAGCTTCTGCTGACAAAGCATGTTGTAGAAATCTATTTTTCTCCCATTTAATGTAAGTTTTTTGTGTTTAATTTAAAGGCCAGTCCATGAAAATAATGCTGACATTAAACCGGTCCGTGGGGCAACAGAGGTCAGGCTGGTGTAGTAAACAAAGGTGTATATATATAGATTATTTTATTTTATGATAGCATTACAGTTGGAAATAATCTATAGTATCTGTATCTGTTTAAGGTATCCAGCTTTAACAAATACCCAGTTGACACAGGAGTCATCGCTTCCATGTCTGGTTTATGAGACGCACATGCACGCACACACACACACACACACACACACACACACACTAGACAACACACCGTAATCCAGTCAGCCACTGATAATCCAGCTGGTGAAAAGTCGACATGACGCATGATGTCGTACCAGTTTGTATTGTGGTCGCGGCTCTCGTCTTTCAGCCGGCGACATCCTTAACCACTTAAAACATCAAAAATGCATGGGATGGGATTAGAGACAATGAAAGAAAAATCATGGTTGATTCAGTTCAAGATAGATATATATGGTTAAAAAACAACAGTAAAATGTGGGAAAATATCACATTTTCAAGTATAAATACAATCTGTCATTTTGCCATGAGATAAAAAAAAAGAGGGAAATTCTTATTTTTTTTCATGTAATTTTATAAAAATAAAATGTACATAAATAAACAAAAATAAGAAAAAGAAATTCAATATATATATACAGAAATTTTCTTTTAAAATTAAATGTATTAATTTTCTGTCGCACAATCCCTTATGGCGATTACATCCCATTCTTGGGGCGAGAGACGGGGGACACCCTGGACAGGACCCCAAGGTGGCAGGGCACATAAAGACAAACAACCATTCACACACACACTCATATCTACGGACAATTCCCTCCAAGTTCCCAATCATCTGTTTGTTTTTGGACTGTTGGAGGAAACCGGAGTGCCCGGAGTAAACCCTTTAGAATACTTGTTTAAATAAAGATTAATTAACATCACAATAATCAGAAAAAAATTAACAAATATCTCTCTTTACTGCATCAAATTTAGCAAAAAAATATGCTTTATTTAATAAAAAAGATAAAGGTTTGAAATAATACTTTCTTAAAGGTCGTGAGCATAAAAGGAAGCGAAGGACTTAAGCATGTGACAATAATCCTCCCAAGAAGGAGTTAAATTGAAAATTAAAATTGAGTTCAAGGCTGTTATGCGGATTAGAATCTTGGAGGAAAAAAAAAAAAAAAAAAGGAGGAGATGAATAAAAGGACGAGCCCAGGAGGAAGAGGGAGCAGTCATCTTGGGACTGAGTGTACGAGGGCGGAGGAACTCGCTGTAGGTTGAGATGTGTGAAGAGAGATCCACTGAATGGCAGGAAGAGCTCACAGAAAGAACACGGCGAAGGGAAATGAATGCAGCAGGAAATAAAGAGAAAGAGAGATACTGAGCACTCAAACGTTGCAGAAGAGACAGCAGATGGTGAGGATTATTCTGGACTAAAATACTCCGGGATCTACCGAGCGTAGGCCACAGACATTTACCATGAGAGTCCATCTGCCAGAAATAAAAAAAAAAAAGGGGCTTTTGGGTCCATGATTGAAATGATGATGAAATACAAACACGTTTTGTATCGGAATGTTTATAATTCGGGACTTTATAATGGGAAGCTTGGATACACACTGGCAGGTGTGTGCGAAATTGTCGTGTTGATTTATGTGAGATTATTAAAGACACCATAAATCACATGTTATCCACATTTTTCATTTACATGCAACTATTAGTGTATCGGCAAGAATCAGGCGATACGATACGCATCATGATACGGTAGCAACGATTTGATATATTGCGTATTGTAGGTAATGGGGTTTTAAAAAGTATCGACACTCAAAAAAGTATTGTTGCAAAAATGTCTCATCAGTATAAATACTGCTTTAAAAATGCATCAATAACTTCTGAATATGTTCTTCTAATTGTTTTTGTTGTTTTATTATTTTTGCACTATAATAGTTAATAGTTGGAGTTAAATTTTCAAAAGTTGTACCGCTTTTATTATCAATATTTAACAATTACGTTCTCTCATTGTTACAAGTTGTTATTTTCGCATTTTACTTGTAAACAAATATATATTAATTTAAAATTTGGTGGGTTGTGATTTTTAAAATGGTATCAAGTATTGAATACTTTCCCCAAGTATCTGTAACAAGTAGAAAATGTAAGTATCCTTATGAGTCTAGTAAGAACTAGTATATATTTGTAGTATTGTCGAGTACCTGACTCTGGTGTTGTGATAGTGTAGTAACAAGTATATATGTGTAGTATGGTCCAGTACCTGACTCCGGTGTTGTGATACTGTAGTAACAAGTATATATGTGTAGTATGGTCCAGTACCTGACTCTGGTGTTGTGATAGTGTAGTAACAAGTATATATGTGTAGTATGGTCCAGTACTTGACTCTGGTGTTGTAGTATTTACAGACCACATGACTCTTGACGAAGTCGTAACGGATTTAATTAGTTTTCAAACCAAAATATGTCCAAACATCAGCTTTAAAAGTTGCTGGAGTCACCGTATCCTCTCATCCTCAGTCATCTCTGGGATCTTTCCTTTAGCTGCAAAGGTAGTATCGACTGCTGCCATCTAGCGGCTAGAAGTTCAATTGCAACACAAAAATTAACAAATGCTGTTAATATTTATTTTACATGTTAATTGTCAATTAAAAATCAAATGATTTTATTTTTTAACACACTTTAGTGAACTGTCAATCATAAAAGAACTATGCTGAAGAAAAAAAAACTAGCACAACGATACAGTCATGTTAAATGTTTTGATAAAATAGACTACTGTATCCTCTCATCCTCAGTCATCGCTGGGATCTTGCCAGATTTTATAGCTCCTTTAACTGCGGAGGACGTAATAACTGTTGCCATCTAGTGGCCGGAGGTTTAGTTGCAACACAAATACATTAATTGTAATGGAAAAATAAAAGAATACACAATGTATTGCAAAAAATATGATATGAAGGACAAAATAAAATGTAATACAAAATAAAAATGGATACAGTACTGGTGAACTACTTTGTTTAAACAGCATTGTGTTAAACTGCTAGTAACCATAAATAACCAATACCACTTCGAAACACACACACGGTAACAACACACAACTCTCCTCATCATCATTCTCCTCTCGCACACCGATGAAAGGGAAGGCAGAATTAAGAGATTTGGAGGAGGGATCAAACTTTTTTTTTTTTCCTACCTTTCCCAGAGTGCAGGTCAAGCCATGAACCTGGAAGAGAAGAAGAAAAAAAAAAACACACAATTACTGCTTTGTTCCGAGGGTGAATCCTGAGGTCGGATCACGCAGCGTCGTCTCACTCCGGTGACGTCACTTGAAAAAAAAGGGATTAAATAAACGCAACATTGGCTTCTCTCGGTGGGCGGACGAAATCTCTGTTCCTGTCGGGAGTCGCACTCGATACTCGGGCTGTAATTGCCTATTGAGTCGTGTCACTCATGTGTGCTTCATACTCCGGCGACGCCGATTGTACGTCGGCGTCGCGTCTCTTCACATGGAAACGAAGCGTGCGGCTGCAAACACCAGCGATCGTGTGACATTTATGTAAAAGGTTGAAAAGGTAAATGTGCAGGAAGTGGCGATAAACTGCTGGAATGTAGCGAGAGTATAAGTCAATTTGATGTCCTCTGGAGGCGCAGGAACGTGACTGTGCGACTGTGTGTGTTTATGGGTGTTATTGACAAATGATCCACCATGCCCGGGTTAGTTAATTAAAGCCTGGTACTGAGCATTCAGTAATTATTGTGCACGGATGCATGGCCTCCCAAAAGTCAACAGGAACATGTGCGAAACGCATCACGCCACGTGTCGACACACACACAGGCCGACAAATCTCTTACGCACACACAATTTTCGACACCTTGATTGTTTTTTGGAAATCGTTTTTAAATATTAGATTTCACGTGCATCATTTTTTTACGATTATCTTATGACGTAATCACTCGTTTGTTGTGTTTTTCACGGCATGACAATCTTGTGTGACGCATTAGCGACGCACAAAACGTTCCCACCTCGTGCATGAAGCCGTTTTAATGATATTGTTTCGGTCATTTTCTTTCTAACAGTGTGTGACTTGAGCACAGATTCGTCTTCACCGGACCCTCACAGACCAGATTTCCATCTATCAAGATTTAAGAGGGTTTTTTTTGGTCATTAAAGCATTTTAGATAAACAAACTCGAGACCTTGGCTCTTGAATAGGTTTGAGTTTCATTTTTAACCGTGTTGAATGACATTAAAAGAAACTGTGTCTTTGTAAGAGCCAGAGATGTAAACGCTGCGACTACATTTATGATTTATTTTTAACAAATAGAATACTATCATATTCCTTAAAATCCAAAACAAATGAAAAAACATTTTGGGGAAAATAATTGTATGACCTCGGTGTGTGGGTGGACAGTAAACTAGACTAGTCCTGCAACAAACCATGTGTATAGTAAAGTCCAGAAATTACTGGGTATGTATTTAGATTCATGTTCTTGATACTTGCACTTTGTTCTTTTGTTTGCACCTTGCTCTTGTTTTTATGAAGTCTACTGTGATACTGGAACCTTTTTTCCCAAAGGAGAGCTCAAGAAGGATTGATAAATTCAATCTATCTATCCATAATTTTGCACTTTGTTCTTTTATTTTGACTTTGTTCTTGTTTTAATAAAACCATCGTCTGTTGTGAACTGGAAACCCAATTTTCCGTAGGAAATCTCCAGAGGGATTAATAGTAGAGATGCTCTGATGAAGCTTCATGAAGCAGTGTCATTATCATCAGAGTCCACTAGATGGCGTCTCTGCACTGTTTTCCATTGTTCCGGACAACCATTCTAATGAAACATCACATCATTTTTTAACTGTTGGCGCCACCTATTGACTTCTAAACAACGTGACACTGCTTTATGAAGCTTCATTATGTGTTCAACCGACTGGCGTCCTGTCCAGGGTGTCCCCTGCCTCTCGCCCAATGAGACTGGGATAGAGACTCACCGCGACCCCTCACAAGGGATAAAGCGGCAGAAAATTAATGAATGAAAATGTTGTAATTGATAAAAATATAGCCTCAAAATAAGTATATTTTTTGCCTCACTTACAAAGAAGACTTCTATGTTTAAGAAGTTATCAACCTCCTGTAGGGTGAATATATCAGATGCTTTTTCTGAATGGACGAATAAAAATTCTCACCATTGAGACTAAAATTGTGTCTGTTCTTAATCCAGCTCATGAAGAAAAGAACTGAAAAAAGTATTTATTCATCTCTTCGATCTTGAACCGACTCAAGTGTTGACATTACTTATACGAACGGGTCAATAATGAAACCACGAGTCAATACGATATATTCCTGAACATCAAATTAGAAGCGTGTCCGCGAGGATCGACTCGACTTCATCACGGCGATGGGAGGTTTGTTTCGCTGCCAACTGCCACTGAGAACATAACAGAAAATACTTTGTAGATGTGTCTGCAGCTTCATTTTTTGATACATCATAAATTATGCAATCAGTGGGAATTTAAATGAATGTTTTATACGCCTGCGGGTGCCAAAATGTGCCCACCAACACTGCTAGAAGTAAATTTCCCTAAACAATATTTCCTCCACGATTCCCAGAACCGTGCTGCCCTAAATTACTGCTTCCAGTTGGGAATTGATGCACGGAAATAAGACAAATGATAGACTTGGGTTTCCTGTCCAACTGTGGAGATGAACTAAAGTTAACGAGTTAAGACATTTTAAGGAATTGTTTTTTAAATCAATGATTAAAACAAATTTTAAAGAATTATTTTCTTTCCATTTTGATCGAATGGTTACTTTCAACTGCCTTTCATTTCATTGGACTGAATGGACACGGACCAATGAGCGGCGAGCGCCCTGGAAACAGGCGCCGGTGTTGCATACAAATGAGACACACTGGCATAAACACACAAACAAAACAAACAACTTTATATTCTGAGGAACCCGCTGATCTGCATTTGTGTCAATGAAAAGTAAAACAAACTTAGGTGGAAATGTATCAAGCTTCTCTTCTCTGTAACCACAACATATCTTATATAATTGGAATTTATTTATGGAATTTACACAGAATTCATACAATAAAAGCTGCTTTATGAAATATATATTGAATATATTGTAACATTGGTAAATAATATAACTTTTATTGGTCATATTAATTATTTTGATAGCTTTCAGATAACTTTTTTGGGAAAAAATCTCTTGTAATTGAGTAAAAATTAAGTTTAAAATCAGGATAAACTCAACTTTTTCATCATCAATATAAATTCATTATTAATTGTAACAAAAATACCTTAGGAATATTACATTCAAAAACGCTACTTACTCAACTAGAATAAACTTAAAAAATTCTAAGTAAGAGCACTTGAGCCCACTATTGGTTGTCGTTAAAAATTAAAAAAAAGTTAATCATGGAATTAGGGTTGAGTGTAATACTTTCTACCATATTGGTCTTAACTAGACATCAAATGAAGGTTTAAGTTCTTTATTTCCATTCGTTATTTTCCCTGATGTAACTTTTGGTCTCAAGAACAAAAACATTGAATGTGTATTTAAAAATGATGACAACGATTCCGGACACATCAGAATTCACCTGGCAACCCTATCTCATGCAAAGACAACATTTTTACCCAAAATATTCCAGACAGAACATAATCCAGACAAAATTAAATTTTGTTCCGTTTTATATTATCGCAGTAGCTCATATAAATACGAGGAAATGTTTTTGGTTAAATCATAAATCTCCGTTTTTGTTTCAAAAGTATCAGTAGAAGCCAAGACAAATCACTCGCCTAGTTTTAGAAAATGCTTTCATCAAAAGTGAATTACAAGAATTTTCTTCCTTCAGTGCTGCTCTAGAATAACGGCGGCCTCCTCTCACCGGTATCACGTGACCAGACGGTGACTAGTCCAGTCGTCTGACTCGCCCCTGAAATTAGCAGCTGATTTCAGCGACGTTTCCTTGTTTTCCTCGCTGTGTGTCATTATGAGCTTTTCTTGCGTCTGAAGCGACGTGATTGCTGACAGCGTGAGTCGACCGCAGGCAGGTTGGATTTAATCTCAACCTCTGAGCACTTTGTGGAGACATTTCAAACCATTACCAAAGCGGTGACTGCCAAACACCTTTTGAAGGAATGGCAGTTTCCATGGAGACCACACCGCCTTAGCTGTAAACCTTCTCACCAGCAGCTGAATGAAGGGGTGTTAAAATGCAACAGATCACAAACCTGTCGGTTTCCGTGGGACCCGGGCCCCTGAAAATACCCTTCTGACGTTTATGTATCTGTTTTCGTCTTTGTCCTTCTGGTTCACATGTGCTTTGAGTCAATGTGTTGTTGACAAATTATTTTTATGCAAGATAAATGAGAATATCCACAACCAAAAAATGTAATTTACATTTCAATATATATATATATATATATATATATATATACACAGAACTTCTTGGCCATTGACAACAATTAGCTTCCAATAATACCTCTGTCTGCATGATCGTGAGAAACTACAAGAACATGTTCTTGTCAAATATTGAAACAACTCTGGTCATAATATAAAGATCATTGTTATTTTTTACCCATTTTAAGTTTGTTTTTTTTTTCCATTTTCTTTCATAATTTTTCCGCAATTTAACATTAAATATTTCCCAATTTACAATTCCCAGAAGTCAATGTATTACAGATTAGAACCGATCTAGCCTTCAACTCTTTTACTTTTCATTCAAATACCTTTTATCGTTTGGAATGCAATAGAAAGCTCCAGCCTGATCTGACATCACAGCTTAATGAAAGCAAACTCTCGAGTAGACATTGGAAGAAAAAAAAATGTTTCCCTTCATCCCTTTTTTTATTCTGTTTTGACCTTGGCCAGAATAATTTAGAAAAGTTTCTGAAGGAAAGGTTTCTTTAACTTTTTTTTTGCCATTTATAACTCTCAGAAAACTTGAAATATAACATGTTAAACTTCTCCATCTCTCTATTGAAAATGATCAAAATCAAACGGAGTTATAATATAAATAGGAACAAAATAATATGTTAAATACACAATGGCATAAACGTTTTAATTTCCTTGATTGTTACATTCTTTTAAAGGTTGTCTTGATTTATTTACTCAAAAGAATATTAATTTAAAAAAAGATAATAAATAATAAATACCCGTCTTGTATTTTCATTCAGTTATGTTATTTTCGGGGAACAATGATTTAGTAGTAGCCTTGTAGTAATTGACCCTACAAGATTCAGTCTTTTTACAAGTCTTTAGTCTGAGAATAGTCTGGAACTAAAATATTACAACACTAGTCTTTGGCTTAGATCTGATAGTCTTGCGCTGTCTTTTATAAATATATATTTATACATTGTATTAGTATATATATAATACATATTTTCAAAGTCTTCTGGTAGCATCATTGGGAAACAAAGACCTTAAAGTCATAATTAAACGACAAAGTTCAATTTCCGTCCATCAGTGATTATCTAAACTTCCCTGTCAGCTCTGGGTCAAGGTGACCCAGGTGGAGGTCGTTCACCTTGACCCAGAGACAACACAAGGGATACCTCAAACATTTGTTTTCGGGTCACTTTGACAACAAGCGTTTAAAGAATTCAAAGCCATTAAAAATGACCGTTTTTTTCCGTGACTACTTCATATCTAAACTTCTAAACCACGCGAGCAGACGTTCCTCTGATTTCACCTCCAGATGAAAACATGCTCAGTGGGACGCAGATAAAATGCAGCTTGAAGGAAAACAGAAGAATCCCAGAGGGGAGAGTGTGTTCTTCATGTGTTCAGCTGGAGGATCACCAGGTAGCCGGGATGCAGATAACGTGCCCAGTCCGCGCTCCCTCTGGACTCCGAGCGCCTCTTAAATCCGAACAAAGCGCGTCATTAATAAACACATCCTTGGCATGCGTTCACACATGGTTTCATCGCCGACGGTGTTCGCACCTGATTCTCCGCTTGTTTGTTTCGCGGGAGACGTGTCGTTTCTTTTATCGCGGAGGTGCGATGAGACGCCGCGTTTCGAGAAGGAATCTCCACCAAGATTCATGGAGCGAATAAAAGACCTTTATTGGGGGTTGATCCTCCTTGATCGTCATCCAGGCTGAGATGTTTAAAGATGCTTTTCTTTATCGAGAATGATTTGTTTGTTTTAGGTTTCAGCGTCGCGAGCCTCCCGGGCCCTAACCTACATTACAGCACAAAGACTATTAATCATTGATGATCAGACCTTTTAATATTGCGCATCAAATATTTATGGCCTCACCTGAGCGGCAAGTCACGTTTAATGCATAAAAACTCGTCTTTTTTAGAGGGAAAAACATTACATAAATAATCTCAAACCCTAAACAAGGATTTTCCTGACACTCACAAGACTATCTTCAGGAAGTCGGGATACAGAATAACGCTTGAGGAACTTTCAACATCTTGTTTATCTAAATGGAGCCTGTGTTTCCTATTGGCAACGTTACTGCCGCCTCATCAAAGAAACGCTGAAAACATGAGATGGTTGTGTTCAAATGGCTCATTTAAAAAAATAATGAGCCTCTTCAGTTCTCAAAGCTCGACAAATCTCACATCTGACGCTAAAGCAGAATAATCGTATAATCCATTCATTATCGCCGAGGAGAGAAGAGTCTCCGGAGGTCAATTAACCTCGGAAGAGAAGTCCAGGCTCAGACGTCCTGGAAGTCAAAGTTATAAAGACGCATGTGCCAGAGAAAAAAACACCCGCCTTCGCTGAAGGTAATGTTCGTGGAACGAATAACAATAAGTCGAATAAGTTGTTAAAGTTTGACACCGGTATGGAGCCGATGATGATTCACATGTGCTTTATTGTATGCAGTAAATCTACCATGGTCATGAAAATGAATGATGTCACTCCAGATTCCCCTAAGGAAATGTTTTCCTTTTTTCCGAGCTGAAAATAAGTGTTTTTTACCAACTTCAATCACAAATAATAAGTTCAATATTTAAAGTAAAGTCTCCAATCATGCCTGCAAAATAATATAGTTCATTGAACTTCATTGTGTGTTTTATTCCATTCAAGTCTTAAAAATAAAGACTAAATCTCTAAATAACAAAACTCAAAGGTGGTAAAGGGATTTAATTAAATTTTGCGAGGAAATGTTCACAGTAAATAAGGATGAATTGAAAATGGACTGGAGTCCCATTTGGATTTTAAAATATTTTGAAGGTTGTTTTTGATGAAAGTTGGGAAAGTTTTACCTCGACTGACGGACGTTTTTTTCACGATAAAATGTTCTTCATTCAAATAAAAACTTGTTTTGGGAGGAAAAAAATAATTAAAATCTAAGAATCCAGCGAAAGTCAGTCGTCATTCAAGTAACATTTGAATCTTAATCAACCAACACAACCTTGGTCAAACAGACACACTCATGACTGCCAGTGGTGAGATGGTTGCGGGTTCAAATCTTGTACAAAACTTTTTATACTTTAGAGCAGTGGTTCTAAACCTTGTTGGAGGTACCGAACCCCACCAGTTTCATATGCCCATTCACGGAACCCCTCTTTAATGAAAAATAAAATATGTTTTTTTTTAAATTCAAGACATAGATATGTATATGATATGTTTCTGTATTCCCCGTCTAAAGTGTTCCTTTAGTTTTGCAGGTGCGAGACTAGAGTTGCTCAACTTGGCGTTGCAAATCATGCAGATAGTACGCTCACTCCCATCACATTCTGTGATACATGTGATACATTTCTCCGATCCTTTAAACTCTTCACTGGCTTCCAGTTTCTTTCAGGATCAACTCGGGCTCTGAGGTCTGTGGATCAGAATCTACTTATGGTTCCTCACACACGGGTCAGGACCAGAGGAGAGAAATCTTTTCAGGCTGTTGCTCCTAAGCTTTGGAACGATCTTCCTCTCTCTCTGCGCTTGATGAAGTCTACTGACTCCTTTAAGAAACACCTTAAGACGTTTCTATTTGTTCAGGCTTTTCCTTGAATTTCTCGAACTCCTGTGTTGTTCTCAGTATTATCTTGATCTTTAAAGTATGTACTTTTTTGAGTATTGTTTTGATTGTTTAAGCGCTTTGTGATCCTGGTCTCGAAAAGCGCTATATAAATAAATATTACTTACTTACTTACTTACATGTGAATCCATGTTGTACATATTCGTCCGACCACTTTCTTCTTTTTCCCAACATAGTTAGTATGGATTAAAATATTAACAAAGAAATCACACCATATACTACCACGACAGTTGCACGTTGACTACTGAGCACTAAATTCACCGCAGCACAGATTGGCCAAACAGTGTAGCATGGTGTGTCATCACAAATTTATACGATAATTCGGGTGTGTCCGGACCTCCGCGGCGGAGGCTCTGCCGAACCCATAGGGTTCGATCGAACCCAGGTTGAGAACCACTGCTCTAGAGTAGGTAGAAGTATAGCCATATCAAATTACGATATCCGTCCACGGGTCACAGAATGAAACACACGTGTGTGCAGTGTGTTGTGCAATGTGTTGTGCAGGGCAGTTCCGGAAACACTGTTGGTACTGTTGGTATTTGCAGGGCAATAAAATTGATTATATTGTTTTTCCAACTGCTAAAAGAGCAACCTTTGTGCATCAAAACGTTTGAATACCTTGCAAGAACTAGCCTGAAGTGCATGAAACTTTTAAGATTTGCAAGAAAAAAAAAACGAGGCTCAGGAGACACTGGGTACATGACTAGTTCATCTCAGGGCACATTTACAGCAAAAATACCTCCAACACACACATCTTCATTAAATATTGAGCAACAATATCAACTACAAGTATTTCTCCTCTTTTTGTATTTCGACGTTCCCCAACAGAGGTTCCCAACCCTCTCAGTCTATTGTTCCAGTTCTACCTTTATTCTTCACGATGATAGTGTTTACACTCGTGTTTAACTTAAGGAGGATGGATGAGATATAAACGGATCAACACTCTCGGAGAGCACTAGCTTTCAACTTCATTATTTACCAAACACTGGTCCTGGTCAGTCGTGTCTTGTTCTTCCATGTATCCCGCTGAAACCCATTTGACCTCCTGAAGCTCTGCGATGCTGTAAACATCAACCTTCAGTGTGTCCCTTGTCAGGAAGCAATCGGTTGATCTTCCCAGGTAAAAAGAAAAGAAGTTAAAAATGCATCAGCTTCGCTCTGAGCTCTTTTCGCAGTGTTTGACACATATCAACAAAACCCAATCCCCGTCCAGGCCTCACCTGGGCAGAGGACAGAAGCCCGATGCGTTCATAAAACATGAGCTCTAGTCATGTCGAGCGTCACAGATACAACCTGCTGTCACAGTCATGCAGAGCGAGCACGGACAAGTCTTGCTTTTAGGCTTGTTTTTTCGGCATAAATTGGTCCCCGTGAGATGCGGGGCCGCGGACCAGAGGGCCGACCTCTGGAGGGACATTTGTGTATCAAAGAATCCGTCTCTGTCAGACGGATCAATAAGCAACACGCTGCTTAAGACCCATTAATGATGCTGTGGAAATATGGCTATAGAATGACAAAGGCCATGAGCTGTTTTTAATGAGGATGACCGGTTTGATTTAGGAGGTTTATTCCTGGCATCACTCTTAGATGAATGCAAGTCAGAGAGGCTCTCAATATGTGTAGAAATGATCATTTATCATTTGTGCGATTGAAAGAGCATTAATTCAAATGTTATTTTGATTAATACTAATGCCAAGTATTGCACTTTTCTGCCACCAGTCCTATGATCCAGCCATGTCTTCAGTCTTCACCACATGGAATTTATATTTACGTCTGCCAATCAAATTACATTTCAGTCGTCTGTTCTCTAAAGCAGACACATTAGGAAATAATTACGATTACCATCTGGATCCACAATCCAATTAAAGATTTGTCACTCTCCGTGGTGCAGACAGAACTGTTCTCTAGTGCAGTGTGTTGTGAAAGCGTGTTTTCTAAAACTGCTAATGTTTCATATATGATGAAAGCAACAAATATTGAAGGCTCACTCTTTAGTACTACTACATCAGATACTATGAGATATCTTGACTACTCTAAAAGAAATTCATGATGTATTCGGAAAAAGTTCCTGATGACACAAAGTAGCGAGAAAAGCAAAATACTTATCTTGTAATTCCTTACTAATGTATTTGATGGAACAGTTTTCTGAGGACATAACTTTATTGATTGGACAGAAGAAGAACATACGAAAACTAACTAAAAATGAGACGAGTACACATAAAATGTGAAAAACAAGAGAAAGAATCTTGTTGGTTTTGGCATTTGTATCTTTCTAGAACCTTCTAACATTCCTCTGAGTACTTTAGCCATTATGGAAATGAATGCAATCGCCGTCTTACATCCACCCCTGCGAAACATGCGTGTCGTGATTAGAATAATAACTCACAATGACAGTTGATTCTTTCAAACGTGAAAATGTAATGCAATCATATATAAAGTGTATATCTGGATTGTCGGACACAATCCCGCACATTTAAAAAAATATATTCCATGTTAAGTGCTGAACAAAAGTTGACAAAACTTTCTTTAACAGAGAGAATGTTTATGATTACGATATTGTACCTTCGATTTTGGAGACTCAATACATCCCATTGTTCTGGAATGAAATAAATATTTATAAATATAATGGTTGTATATTTGTCATTTAATCGGACGATCAAGTTGACCTCATAAAAGCAGATATTTGTGTCAATAAATCATCCGGTCGATGAATCGCTGCAGCTCTTGTATCTTGATAAGTCATTATATCAACTAGAACATTTACTTCATACCTAAAACTTTACTTTACTCACTCTTTATTTTGAGCAAACCCCTCAGCAGGCCACATAAAAAGGTTTTTTTAGCTGCTAAAGGTATTTTATGAAATGTTTGGAGACACGGGGTAGATGTCGGTTAAATTGAGGATTGTTGAGATTATCTTTAAAAAGTCAGGCCGTAATTAAACAGTGTTTAGGAATCTTTCCCTTTAATTCCTCAGGACTTATTGGTCACAGACGGATTGATGCGGGACGTGGCCAACAGCAGTGAGCGCGGAGCTAAACTACTGCTGGACGGTGCCAGAGCCGAGCTGCCCCTCACTGGGGTCTGGCCGCTCCAGCCCTGGCACCGAGAACAGAGGGGCCCCTTGTTTGCCAGGAGCTTGTTGACAGGAAACATAATGCATTCACATGACAATGAAAGAGAGGATCCACGTCTCCGTCCATACCACCACGTTTCTTTCTCTTTTTTGACGCGCCGAGGAAAAGTCTCGCAACATTAAATATGGACTCACAAATCAGCGTCTGGAGCACAAGTGCCCAAGAACTGGACTCGTCACCAAGGAGACCGCGGAGGCTAAGCGGTCGTCTGGCAGAGACGGAGTGGCATTTAGCATTTAGGACCCCACAAAGCTTTTAGGCCTTTGTCAAAGTGGAGACCGGGCGAGGACAATATTCATTAAAAGAACACAAGCAAGAGAGAGAGAGGTGGTGAGAAAGTGAAAGTTCACCCAAAATTCACTCATTTTCTTGTAGTAATCCTAGAGTAATCGGTTTCTTTTTGGTGTTTAAAGCAAAAATGTATGTTTATTTTAATGTATCAACTGACCCTAGACTTCTTCTTCATCTTGGTCCAAAAAAACACATTAAAATACCTCCAAAGTACTCGTCTGTAACGCTGGACGCTGCTAGGCTATCTTCTAGTCCAGCTTCTAGGCTAGCTTCTAGTCCAGCTTCTAGTCCAGCTTCTAGTCCAGCTTCTAGTCCAGCTTCTAGTCCAGCTTCTAGTCCAGCTTCTAGTCCAGCATGATCTTCATCCTTTGTCTAAAAAGACACAATTAAAATCATCCAAATACTACAAAACTACTCGAGTGTAACGTCCCTCTCGCATTGAAGCCTCGATAAGGAGAACTGCTCTGGAATTTTTTTCGAAGTCTATATTTTAAACTTGTTTTTGGCGGAAGCTGCTAAGACTTCATCCTAAATATTGTGCATACAAACTGAGAATTACAATGTGTTTCAATGAGAAAAAAAAAAAAATTCTACTCGCCCATGTCGACCAAGAGTTGGGATTCTTTTCAGAGTAATCTGTTCATTTTTAGACAAAAATGTTTGTTCATTTTAATGTAGCAACTGGAGCTCAGTTGACGAGCTTCCTCCAAAAAGATATTTCCTAAACATCCAAATACGTCCATACTTCTCGCCTGTAATGTCCATCTTGTATTGAAGCCTCGACACGAAGAATAGTTGCGGAAAACATTAAATAAGTCTAAATTTTGCGCTCATTTGTGGCAGACGTTTATAGAATAACGATCAATATAATCCAGAAATATCAGAAGCGCTTTCAGAGTGCATACAGTGATACTCGCAATGTTTACCTTGAGTACTTCTGGATTATATTGCTTGATATTCTTTAAACCTCTGCCACAAACTAACGTAAAATATGGTCTCATTTAATGAGACGAAGACACCCGAGCATCATTCACTACATTATAATGAACAAACATTTTTGTCTATAACTCTAAAAAGTAACAGATTACTCTGAAAATAATCCCAACCTTTAGTCGACACGTCGACACGAGAGTATGAAAATGAAGTGAGGTTGAATTCTGATACACTAATGAATACATATTTCTAAAGGTTACTTTAATTTATATTATTATATTTTATATTTTAATAGTGTGATAAAACATTTTAATATGGAGTTGCCATCTAACTTGTCTGCTAGAAAATATTACGTCCTACGCGCCTAGAGGAACAATGGAATACCGCGATCATGGTGATGACTGAGGACAGGAGGATACATCAGACTCCAGCTGCTTTTAAAGCTGGTGTTTAGACATATTTGTGCTTCTAATAATTCATCCGAAAGAGACTGGAACAATCACAAGATGTTAAAACAATTCAGCGTCCTCTGAAATCGTGATGCAAGTGTATCGAAATATATTTGTTATGGTGAGATTAGTTTATCGCTAAAACCTTAAATATATATTGTATATATATTTTGGGTTAAATATCATTTTAAAGATTAAAGTTAAAAGAGTGATGATTGAAAGGGTACAAATAAGGAAATAAACTGATATATTTATAAAAAGGCTAATGATGCGTTGAAGCATAGAAAACACAAATAAGTGCGCAAGTGTGATTTGCTACGACGTCACAAACGAGGGAATCTATTAATACTCGTGCCCACCTGAGTCTCTACCCGGCTGCAGTGCGAAAACGCGGTGAAAATGAACTGTAAATGATTATTTATTTAAGGCCCACAATGGGAGGCTGAGAAAGGAAATGAAAAGAGGAGAAATTAAGCTTTTGAGTCGTCAAGAGCCCTCTGCCCTCGGAAGGGAGCGCGAGATCGAGGGACGACACAAAGCAAACAAGTGTTAAATGGTTTAAGATTGGGGGATTTATGCTCGCGCCAGATGTTTTCGAGTTGTCGGGGGAGGAGCGAAGGAGTCGCGGAAAACTCGGAGAAAGCAATTAATATGGACACGGAAAGGAGGTCGCTGTAAGCCGCGCTACTTTTCCCTTGACCAGAGAAGTCGTGATGAAATGCTCATCTGTCGGATTATATTGTCTTTATCTAATTTCCCCCCCATTCAAGCCTTTTGTGTTGAAATCCAAGCAAAGATTAATTAAATTTGCAGTGGTTCCGGCGCTCCGCTGCGCGTGGAGAAGGTATAATCCGTTACAGAATGGCCGTTTCATCTCTGTATTCATGAGCTTTTATCAAAGCTATTTTTTTTTTGACAATAACAATGGTGAATGGTGAATAAGCCAGCGCACTGATGGTGGTCTCACTAGGATCTCTCAGAGCCTTCTATCATTCTGACATTTTTTTTTTCTCCCTTCCATTGTCACCACCATCCAGTACCTTGTAGTAAAGACAAGCGACGGCTCTGGCTCTCTCTCTCTCGGTGGCCGTCTCTACTGTCTCTATTCCAAGTGAGTACAATGCACAAAGGGGGAACGAACCTGAGCCACACTGTCTGTTTCCAGACCTAAATTCCAAAGGGAGAGTCATGCTATGAACACGGGGGGAAACGAAAAAAAAAAAAAAATCGCTTTGGAAGCAACAATGCCCCGTGTTAATAAAGCAACCTCCCGCTGAGCACAATGGAACCATTGATCATCTCTTGTCATCATTAAAACTCTGCGTTTCATCTCACGGCTTTAATAAAGGGGGAAATGTCAAGCGTTTACACGCAACAGACAAGATGGATCGCTTGATATGCCGCCATTGATTATATGATATGTTTATAAGTCCCGGCGAGGACGCCGTTCGTCCTTCGCATGACTCCGCCCCGGCAGTTACCACTTGTATCAATATTGGGAAATCAAATTCTCCATCATCCGCGGGCCCTCCCGCCTGCCATCCCCATCAACCACCGGCGGAAAGTGAACTGTAATTGCACATCATTGTTGCTTTGCCATAATTACAGCTGTGACAGTGCACAGGGAGAAAATGGCTTAATAGTCTCTGGGTAATTACCCCAGTTGACTAGATAGCCGCTAATTGGATTGTTTGACATTGCGAGGATGTACCCACCGTCGCGTACGTGTTTGCGTAGACTCGGGTCTGGGCGTGTGGATCGTCGGAAAAACAAACAGCTGGAGTCTCCGTCGGAGCAGCGAGAGCCGCTTCCAAACAACCTTTATTAGCGAGGATCTTCTCAGCGCTCCTTCATTTCCACTGTCGGGATCAATTTAGAAGACGTGGAACGACTCGCAATGTGTCCTTTGTACACGTTAACGACGATAAAAGACAGCGGCGTCTTCCGTCACCCGGACGTGATCAACTGGTCCATGGCCTGCTGAGGCGGCCGTAAATTTTCGGATAACGCTGGCAATTTTATGAAGCCTCTAAAGTAACCATTAAACAGGAACGTTGAATTAAAGGGATCTGGTTTACACAGTTAAAGCGCTCTACAAATATAAATGACTTACTTACTTATGCCACCTTCAAGCAACCTCTTCCCATTTGGAAGTCCTTGACTTACAGTCAGTGCAAGGATCTAACACACTAAAGCCAGACATGTTTGGAAATTAAAGAATAAATTGCACCGTAATTTACATTAACCACAAGAGTCTTTCAGCCGTTGATCATGGAATGAAAGCGTGCGAGAACATCAAAGACGCTTCTTTACTCTACAGAATTCTGTGCTGTACGTCTAAGAGAAAATCATTGGTCTGACTTCAGTCATGTGAACAATCAATGGCGATGTACATGTAATTTATGATAAATTTTTAATTATAAAAATTAATGGAACTTGATTCTCGTACCCATAGAAACAAGACTTTGAAGTTGCAAAGCCTCAGTTAACAGCTGGAAATTCTCCTTATTATTGTTTCACAATGGATGAAAAAGAACTTCATTTCAAGCTATTGTGAGTAAGAAGTTTTTACATTTTAAATACCAAACACAATCAGAAATATCATCCAACCAATACTATTACTAGTAATAATATTAAAAAACAACAAAACAGGCAACACTGTTTCATGAATTAGAAGATATCACCTATTATTCAAAATTAAATTTGGAACTTATAATACATCTAAAATATAAATCTATTATTTAATTTAAGTTTTCTACGAAGTATGATTAAAACATTTGCTTTATTTGTTTCAAAGAAGTATTTATAGAAAGATGTACATTAATGTAAGATGGTTAAAGAGAAACATTTAAATGAAAGAAACTACTTAAAATGTATTTCAAAATAAATAAATCTCATTAAAAAAACTACATAAGGGACAGAAAGCTAAAGACAAAACACAAGTTAAAAATGATGGAATTTCAAGTCACATTATACGTATATTAAACTATAATATCATGGTTCGTTGCAAGCAAACAGTACTTTCAAGATTCATCAACTCATCAGACAAAGTAGAAGGTAATAGGGGTGTTAAATCCTACTGTATGGATATTTCTTCAGGTTACTTCATCGATATTCGACAGCCCTGTGTCGTTTCTTAAAAAAAAAAGAAAAATGGTTTATATTTTATTTAAGCTTGTATAAAACAAAAAAAATCCATTTACTAGAAGTTAGCAGTATTACGTTCTCCTCGGCTAAAGCAACAATGAAATCCTGCGAGATCACAGCCATGACTGAGGACGAGATGATACAGTCGACGACAGTAGATATTAAAGCTGCTCTTTAGACATATTTTGGCTATTAGTTCAACCAAAGGGACTGGTACAATCAAAAAATGTCACAAAAATTAAGCGTCCCCTAAAACGCTCGGGAAATGTGTATCGAAAAATCTGGTATCGAAATTAAATATGAAATGATTTTATTGTAACAAATCTTAACGTGAGATTAGTGTAGAGCTACAGTCGTGCTAGGTATAGGTATACACTTCTTAACACTTCAATGTTGAACCACCAGGCATTTCCACTTCCATTTCATTCTGTGAAGAACTTGCTTACACTTTTTAAAAAACATCTCTTGAGGTTTGATCAGTGAATACTTGTTAACTGGTGAACATACACTACACTATTATTCTTATCTGTCTTCACCACTCACCCTTGTAAACCCCATCACGCTTCCTGATCAGAAGGCTGGGAGCCTCGGGGCAAAAAGAAATTAGGAAGCGGTCGAGCATTTCCGACCAGCGCCACGTATCTCATAATATTGCCTTTGAATGATAAGCATTTTCAGATCGACTTCCAGCCCTGGTGAGGCGTTTTTAAGACGCTACATAAACGAGTACCCAGTTCAGTCAACATGTTGATATCGTCAGTAAAGGCGGCATATATCACAAGCGGCTTCCATGTCCAGAAAAGCTGATGGAAGAATATTTCAGAAAAAATATCAAATCAATACAGCACTTTTGAGGCATGATGCGTTTGCACGCAAGGTCTCGCCAATGATCAAAATAAAGCCGAATCTATCCATAATCTATAAAAGCAGGGTCAAGGATCAAGTGACGGACATAATCTGTAGCAAAATCCCATTTCAGCAGATGATTTGGGCCTTGGCTCAGTCGTTCACACATTGTTCCATCTTCACAAATCACCTCTAAGCAGCTCGGAACATGACACCAAAAGCAATATTTTTGGAGCGAAAAAAAAAAGAAAAAGAGGAAAACGTGGAGATTTCATGATTCGAAGTGATGTCATCATTTCTGATTTCTGCAGATGTGCTTTTGGTACTAAATAATCTGCTGGTTTTATGCTTGACATTTTCTTATGGTTCCTGAATTGAGGGCAGAATTAGACATTTTAAATTGATGTTTTGGATTAAATAAGTGTCAGATATTTGCCTCACATTGTTTGAATCATGAAAGCTGCTTCATCTATATGTATAAAGGGCGCTCGAGTCCGCTTGGTTCGGCGCTACAGAACTCTTCTTTGGGCTCAAAGTGACCGTAATGAACTGCTTTGTGTCGGATTTCGGCAAAGGCCTGAAATGGTTATGCGCTAAATGCTTCCTTACTATCTGTCCTACTACTTTTTATAGCAAATAGGCTCATTTTCTTCGCCTCATTCCAAAACTAAACTAACTAAATTAAACTAAATCTATAAATCAGATATTGATCAAGTTACAGCCTTTTTAAAATCGCAACTCTTTTTGACATTCTTTTAGCTTCCGCGATATTTTTCGGAAAATGTTGTGATCAGCGGGAAAACAAAACCAGTTTCAAAAGGTTGTATTCTGTTTCAACTTTAAGGGTTCAATAGCAATTAAGATCCACACATTAAAAGCACAGGGAGTGCCGTCTAGAGGGCTATGAAAACCATGGTACCGTTTCACGAAGCTTCATGAAACCATCTCAACTCTGGACCGGCCCACTTGATCGGTCTTTGCAATAAAGTGGGTTTACTACATCATAAACACAAAAGGTGTTGTACATAAATGTTTTTATTTTTTTTTTTTTTTAAAAAAGGCAAGCAAGTTGAATATTCATGATCAGAAAAAGTAAACAAAAATGTAAAAAAAAAAAAAGTTTTTAGAGACGTCTCCATTTTTCCTTAGTAGTGGTGTCTCAGCTTTTGCATGTTATTAATCACATATAAATACATACTTCCTTTATTTTTTTTTGCTCTTTACTAGTAGGGTTGTAAGAAAATATTGATACAACAATATATCGCAATATTTTTCTTCCCAATACCGTATCGATATTCAGTAGCACTGCATCAATTAAACACATTTAAAAATACACATACAAATACACACATATATATATATATATATATATATATATATATATTACCTTTGAAATAACATTTTATTATAATTCAAAGTTACTTTATGGTTTATATTTCAATAGTGCGTGTATAAAAGACTATCCTTTGATGTTTTATTTTACAATAACCACTCAAATATTCACTGCTATTTCAATTTGTGTTCTGCAATTTAACCTCTGGACACTAGTTGGCATTGCTAATTATTTTATATTTTTTGTTAATATTTGAGAAGCACTTTCCTACAAACACTTTCACATTTGCTCATTTCTTTTTGTAAACAATAAATTGTTATTTCTACAGTATTGCAATATATCGTATCGTCAACACGTGTATCGTAATACTTGACAATACACAGCCCTACATACTAGTGTGTGATTACTTTATTGTGGCTGTGGAATTGTTTGTGTTCCGTTCATGCTGCTCTTCTCAAACACGCAGATTCAGCAAGATTTATTTCTTACATACTTTAAAGCTCATGAACTTCAGGCACTTTTTGTCCTCGAAAATTGGTGAAACCAGCAAAAAAAAAAAAAAAAAAGAATCAAGTACGACTAAAAGCAAAAGGTCAACTGCGGCCGTGATCACCCTTTGATGATCAAAACACGGCTCCAGGCCTGGAGGAGTTTTTTAATTGATCCAAAGCCGTCTTATCCAAGAACATGTCATAACAACTTTGGGACAATGTTAGATTTTCTAGACGTGCTTTATTTTAAGAACTTCTCAGAAACGTGGGCGTTTGCCGCGCGAGACATGGAGGGTCTTTAAAGAGTTTATCATCGCCATGTTTATTTAAATCAGGTGCTGTGTCTCAAAACGCATACTAGCGTACTCAAAGTTAGTATTTTTAGTGTGTAAGTGCGTCTCAATTCTTAGTATGCGAAATTGAGTGCGCCATGCACACTAAATTGGCGTACTAAAACGCCCCCCCCAAAAAAAAAAAGGAGTATGGTTCGATGGACACTAACCACCCTAAACGGCCGCCATCTTAATGACGTTTTAAATGGAAGTTACGTCATATATAAATGCATACAAGCTTTGGAACAATCTTCCTCTCTCTTTGCGCTTGATGGATCTACTGACTCCTTTAAGAAACATCTTAAGACGTTTCTATTTGTTCAGGCTTTTCCTTGATTTTCTGGAACTCCTGTGTTGTTCTCGGTATTATCTTGATCTTTAAAGTATGTACTTTTTTGAGTATTGTTTTGATTGTTAAAGCGCTTTGTGACCCTGGTCTGGAAAAGCGCTATATAAATAAATAAATATTACTTACTTACTTACTATATCTATTCATATACTTTCAGGTGCATTTTCAGCAACGTCTTCGCTGCCGATACCAGATTAAATATCTCGCGAATATTTCGTTTCTCATATTTTTTTTAAAAAACTTGAAAATCGTGCTGCCAGCAGGTGGCGATAGCGTTCCAACAGTTGGTTGCAACATCGTTAAATAGTAGTAGAAGAAGAAGCTGTCGCGTCATTTCCTGTTAGTGTGTAGCAGCAGTGTTTGATTTTGAGACATACCATCTGTTGAGAATTTGCGTACTAGTTAGTACGTACACTATCCTGATGCATACTAACTTCTAGTATACTAAGACAAGTATGCGATTTGAGACACAGCACGCCTCTAGCGAGACACTAGCATCTCGCTATCGTCCGACTGGTTTGGTTTCCTCCTCGTAATGACGCGTGCGGGAGAGGGAAGTGGGTTTGTTTAATTCTGGCATAGTTTGGCAACGACCATCTGAGGTCGGGAGGATTTGCATTTTGAGCACATTACAGAGAAAAGTAGTGCGGACAGTGTATTCCTCCCCCCATCGCGCAGCTCCAGGCAGTCGGCGAGGACGAGCTGATAAGACAGTGGAAGCTGGGATTAAAGGGTGATGGGCCACAGCAGCATATGGTGCCCCCTGATATCCATGCCCCTTATTGTTGTTGGACTTCCACCGCCCACCCGGTCCAAACACACGGAGGCTTCAGCGTTGCTGGGAAATAAATAAAGCACACGCTTGTTTCGCCGCCACTTTGTCGAGAATCACAAGATCCTTTCAAGGGGTCTGCGGGGGGTCAACGGTTTTACAGTCGTCGTCCAGTCTTTTGTCGCAAGTGAATTAAAAAGAATGCGATTGGAAAATTGAAACAAATTAAATAGAGAGAATGTCATCTAGAAATATTTGTTGGAACCATTTGTGGAGAACGACATGATATACTCAATGAGCAAAATAAAGGTTGAATCGAACTTAAATAAGCGTATAAGTAGATTAAGGGGTGAACAGATACAAGATATAAGACTATCACGCAACTTAAGTTTAGGCTTAAACTGATCGCTTGCAGGTCGATTTGTCCGTCCCACTATCAGCATTTTTGATATCTTCCCGATCGACCAATCGAATGATGTGTTTTGTTCATATAAAGAAAATATAAATGATCTGCTCGACTTATTTTAGTTTTAAAGTTATACATTTTATTTTAACACTTTGAGGGTTTTTTTTTATTATTAAGGTTGCGACAAAAAAAAAGTGTTAAAACTAAAATAATTTGCGATGTTTTATTTTAAAAAAATAACGATATTGGACATGTATCCATTTAAATATATATATTTTTATTTTTAGTCTTACAAATCCATCAGATGTTTTTATTTTTATCATTGTTCTATGATGGGTTATATTTAAATAAAGTGTGATTACAAATAAAATCAATATTTTATATACAATTTACATATATTGAGTGTTTATTCATTTTTGTGTTGCGATTTAACTTCCGGCAGCTCGATTCCATTGCTAAAGGAACGATGAGATCCTTCAAGATCACAGCGATGACTGAGGACAAGAGGATACAGTGACTCCAGCAGCTTTTAAAGCTGATGTTTGGACATATTTTGGTTTGAAAACAAATGAAAGCAGTTACGACTTCGTCAAGAGTCATGTGGTCTGTAAATACTACAACAGCAGAGTCAAGTACTCCATGAACATGTATTTATACAGTTTTATACATGCAATCGTTTTAAGTTGATGATAAAAAATAAGAAGTTAATTTTTCTTAGTTACCAGGAAAAAGAAAATTCGCCTTGTTGTGACTCTCAAAACAAATGGCCTTTATTCCAACATGGTTGGACAAAAGTCTTCTTCCTCTTATCAGTTAAGGGTTTCATCGGTACTTCACATCAGTACTGACAGATGTGCCGTTCAAAGAAGCAGTCGATCAGAGACGAAAGCTACCTGCTGAAAGTGATCCATTACAGCTGGTTACATCCACCATCTTGTCATTTTGGTCAGAGTTGAAAATGAAGGGCTTGAGGGAAGAGAGGATAAGTGAACCTCAAGTGTCAAGGTTTGCCCTCTGGGTCTGTTTTTTTGCTGTCATAAAAGAGGGAAAACATCCCGATCAAGGTCAGACTGAGGTCTCCAGTAAAAAGTTATGTATGGCTTGTACTATACAAGTGATCAATTATGTGATAAGGAACAGTACGTTTATTTGTATCTTCACCAATTTATCACAAACACTAATCTATGATCTCAGCGTTCAACTATATGATTTCCTCAATTCAATTGACAGCATTGTATTTTTGAAAAAAATGTACTCAAATACATGAACTATATCGACAAGCACCAGGTCAGAAAGTAGATGATGAGGATCTCACTTGATTTAAAAAACAAATGTGTATTATCTGAGATTCATTGGAGTCACAGGATCCTCATACGAGGGTTTTTTACATTTTTTTTTTTTTTTTTACCACGATACCCACATTATTATCACATCAACATTAGATCCACGAGAGTAAACTACAGACTGGCACGAATGTCAGCAAAATAATTTTACAGCAGCTACCAAAGGAAAAGTACAATCCTTCAAAGAGTAAATAATGTATGTACCAGAGAAAATCTGCAGTAATATTACTCATAGTTGAGGCAACGGTGAAGTCACAAGATTATTTGTTTGTTGACAAAAACTTCATTCTGGATAAAGACAAGTTTTGTTAAGACTACGAGGTCTTAATCCTCAGAGAAACACTCGTATTTCAAGAATTTAAATCAAGGATGTCAAACTCCATCACAGAGACAACAATTTTTAGCACTTTTGATCACGGATCGGACACATTTTACACATGCCAAACCTTAAGTAGTCAGATTGCAAAGTTTTACTTCATTCCCCCATTAAATTCTTCACTCTTATTGGAAGTATCTTCTGAGATAGATAACCTCTGTTTCTCATCTTATCTTAAACACTGACATCTTGATAGGTCACCATACGAACATTCATCTACACTGAGATTGGATTAGATTAGATTAGATTGATTTTAGATTGACACACTGGAGATCTCCTACGGGAAATTAGATTTCCAGGACACGGCAAAAACAAAGTGCAAATAAAAAGAGCAAAGATAACAAAGTGCAAATATAAAGAACAAAGAGAAAGCAAAGTGCAAATATAAAGAGCAAAGTGCAAAGAGAAAGCAAAGTGCAAATATAAAGAACAAAGAGAAAGCAAAGTGCAAATATAAAGAGCAAAGTGCAAATATAAAGAGCAAAGAGAAAGCAAAGTGCAAATATAAAGAACAAAGTGCAAAGAGAAAGCAAAGTGCAAATATAAAGAGCAAAGTGCAAATATAAAGAGCAAAGTGCAAAGAGAGTCTATTAATGTTGAGTATTGAGCCACAAAAATGTCTAAAGAAGCCAAGTTTAACATAGGTTTAAAGCAACCACGATTCTCAAACGTTCGATATACGACTCATTGTGTATCACTTGTGTGCGTTCAACATACAAGAGACACATCGTTCAACACAACTTATATTCAGACGAGCCACTGAAGTTTTTCTATCACAACAACCGGCCTGGAAATAAGATTATTTCGTCTTGAAAACAAGTCGACAACAATGGAGGATGGAAAACAAACACAGTCTATGTGTTTAAACAATAAAATAATTGTTTTTCTAATCGCATAAATAACTGGAGACACAATAAAAATACATCCAGCTTTATGTAAATGGCAGCATTGGTGTGAAAAAAAACACTTCAAAGTTGATCAACGCCTTTAGCTTGTACACACAGATGCGGCGCCTGTTGCCGTGTAGGCGTGTGGGTGTTTTTCTTCAAGATAGTCGAAGCGCTTTTGCATATTTGCTTTAGGTAAACGTTGCCTTGAACGGCGAAGCGACTGGCGCTCGGGTCGTTCTCGGGGTAAAAATACACTCTCGTGTTCTCCTCGCACAATTTGTGTAGACGTTTGCGTGGTTGCGTGCGAGCGCACGTGTGACCCGAGTCCGTCCGAACCTCTCGTTCCGTCACGGACGCACCGTTGAGGTGAAGTCTACTGTAACAAAGCACAGATGGTCTCCTTCTCCCTCTCGCTCCATCTTTCCCTTCACACCCTCCTTCGCTCTCATCTCCTGGCCGAGTGTGCCTGAACGTTCCTCCTGGTTGTTCACATGCATCACATCTGACGTGCTCACTCGTTCTCCTCCTGCCAGGACGACCGAGGACCACTTTTTTTAGTCTCACTCCCGTCCCTGGAAAGTCATTTTTGTGTCGCATGTGTGGACGCAACGAGTCGCAGGAAACAGAATAAAGAGAAGGAAGCGTGTGAAGCGATTGCACGTAAAGGACTAGAGAGCGAGGAAGGACTCGTCTAGTCGTCCTAGAAGGAATTCTTGAGAACTCATTGTTGCCGAGTAGCTTCTTAAATAGTGAGGCTGGTGAGTTAACTGAACATTTCTTGCACATTAATGTTAAAACTAACCTTTTATTTACTCTTTAAAGTTAAACTAATGTGTTGTTTCAAGTGTCTTTAAAATATCTTGTACCTCTATTGTATCATCAGTGTCTGTTTGTACAAAACTCTCTTTTCATTGAAATATTTACATTAGAAAATCCTGTTAAGCTCCGCCCACTGAAAACCCTGTTTTTCTGGAGATTAAATCTTGTTTATCGTAACCACATCCACTCCGCTGTGATTTGTGGAGCATGGAGGTTTTGTCACCGTGTGTCATCAATCCCGGAAATTCTCCACCTCCAAGGGACTCGTTGTATAAACAAAGCGGGCGTGATTACAGCTGGCCGGAGGAGTGAAGCCATTATTACGTCATAATGGACTCTCGTAACCTCTCGTTCGCCCAGATTTCCAAGCGGCATTATAAAGTAATAAGTTGAAAACATGGTCATAAGGAGGAACTTAATGCATCTTGGAGAGAAAGACTTTAACATTTGAAACATGTCAGAAAAGTGGGGTTTTGATATTAAAGATATAAGAATATGTTCAAGTAAAATGTCTGTTCTTGACACGTGTCACAAAAAAAATCAAAGTGTGTTTCGCTCATTTTAAATAGTTTACGAGTTTTTTTTTGGAGTAAACTTCATTAAAGCGTCTTGACATGTCAAGAATCACAAACTAATGTTACTTAAGAGAGAAACACCATCTTTTTTTCAAAACAAATCACCTTTCAGACAGTAATAATCAATATAGCAAACATTTTAAAAGTTATTTTTACCCTTTGGTTCGTAACAAATACCTCAAGGAAAGGTACGGGTATCGTTAAAAAAAAACCTTTAGCTTAAGCTTTAAAAATCAGCTGGAGTCGACTGTATCCTCCCGTCCTCAGTCATCACCGGGAATCGTAGGACTAAATGTGTGCTGCCATCTAGCGGCCAGAAGTTTAATTGCGACTAAAAAATGAACAAACATAGTAAATATTTGCATGTTTATTCTGAATAAATACATCATAATAATAAATAATATAAATAAAGTTTACTTTTCAAAGATAAAAATATTTGCGCATCTATATTTATAGCGGTGTTGAATATTGATGCAACATGGTGAAGAATAATCAAAATTCTCATCACATTAAACCCAAATGTCCGTATTATGGAATCTGAGGCACAAGAAAGAAAATCTCCAAACAAAAATGTCCTTGAAACCCATTGAAACTTTATATTTACTGCGACTTAAAGCAACGTCGCAGCGACGATGCCGTGACAACACAAATATCTTGTGTCGTCTGTTTCACATCAGCAGATGTTAACAGATTTTCCGCAGAGATACAGAAGGAGAGCGAACGCACCAGAAACAGCAGCGTTTCACCCTAAGAGAGACGCTTTATAAATTACCAATGGCTGCGAAGCGCTTCGGGCATATTTAATGCATCAGAATCTGCCTGGATTTCAGTTTCATTTCTGGTAATGCTGCGTCTTCACACAGCCACCGTGAATCACCGGTCGCTTCACCTGTAAATGCATCGCCAAGGACATCTTTTCGTGGGTGTTTTCCGGGGGGAAAAACAAGCTCCGGAATTTTTAAGAACTCCACTTTTGACCCTCAAAGGCTTTTAAAGGTAGCATCCGAAGGTACTTCCTGCAGAGTACCTGCCACTAAAGGTAGCCATTACAGACAAAGACGAGCCATCGTGCGCAACGGTGAGCAATTTGCTGAATTACATTCCTGTGGAATTTGAAATGATCCGGTGTATTCTTAGAGCGGACGCAATTATCTCGGCCAAGACAAGACACTCACCGCCGGAGCGGGTTCTGTATCATGTCTTCAGACGCCCGGGTTCATCCAGCGCCGCGGGTCATTCAGTCACCGCGGGGGTCGATAAACAATCCATTTCAAATTAGTGATGTGAGGCCAGCAAGGATCCCCCGGGGAGTGGACTTTAAACTACTGTGGAGTCTTGCTTCAGGAGACGATACAAAACACGACGACTTCACTAGCGGTGATGGATTGAGATGGAATCTAAGGGGTTGAAGGGACGAGTGTCACATTCATTCTGGTCCATTTTTGTTTTTTAAAAAAGGTTAAAATACATGTAAAAGAAACTAATGTTCATTTTAAGAGAACAGTTTAAGTAAACTTGTAGGTTGATGATAATACAATTCATTTTTTAATAGTTTTTTGTATATTTAGGATAACAAATGTACTACTTTATTAAATTAATGTTTTTTTCTTACTTAAATATCTATTCATGAATTTAAAACGTATACATCTCACAATAAGAGAGGAATATTACCAGAATTTCAGCTTCTTTTTTTTTTTTTCACTGTAAGGGGACCAGAAGACCCCCATTAAAATTCAGAAAAGTCGAATTTAAGTTAATACGATATTTAATATTAAATAATTGATTTATTTAATTCCACCTTTAAAAAAAATATGGTCATCAGTTTTTTTTTCTTTTAATTGAAATGAATATTAAATACATTTTATATTCATATATATTAATATAAATAAAGTTTTATATTCTTATTCCAATAATTAAAAAAAAAAAACATTATTATTATTCAATATTTAATCTGTTAAAATTCAGTATTTCATTTATTTATTTTTGATAAATAATTGAATTTGATAACTTCTATATTAAAAGGTTGTTTCAATTTTTTATATAATTTGATAAAACATGAATATTTTCTTAACTTATTTTTTTATTGTTATTATTTTTATACGTAAAATGTAATATTCTTATTCCAATAATTCACAAATAACGTTTCCAAATTATTTTTATTTTTTTAATTAATAGTCTTTAATTTAAATAATATTAAATCAACTGTATGCTAATTGTATTACTTTTAAATGTATTTAAAATTAATATAATTTCACATTATCATATATTTATATCTTCGGTCATTTATACTTTTCTTCAGACCTGAACTTAAACAAAAGTACGTACCTGGGAAATGCCTGATACTAGTTAGAACTAAATATAAACAATGAGTAAAAACTTGTATTACTTAATAAAAGATTGATATATAAATTAACTATGAGAGTAAAAAAAACAAAAAGACAAGTTTATTTAATTCATAAAGTTGAATTACGTTACTTTATTTTAGCATTTAGTTCCACTTTTGATTAAAAATCTTAATAAGATAGTTTTTTTTTTCATTTATTACACACATTTATATACTTTTACCTTAACATTCTTGATCTTTGAGTCGAGTAAATACTTCCCTGAACGTGATCTTAGAGGCTTCGGCACGTTTCAATGGGTTTCGTTTGTCAACAGTTCATTTCAAAATAACCCAGTGGCCTTTCAACCCTGAGCTTTCCTGGAACTCCCCACAGAGGGTTCTCGTTTAGCAAATGAACCGAGAGAACAATCAGACCGTCTGAAGCTCTCGTGGACGTCCGGCAGAAACCTCCGCCCTGTGGGAGTCGACGTGATTTATACGCCGGGGGAACATGCGGACACACACACACACACACACATGCACACACACATGCACACACACACACACACACACACACACACACACACACACTCTCAACGGTAACACACACTTGTGGGAATACACGTGTGCACAGAAGCGTTTCCTTCAGCATTGATCCGAGCTCATAAAGGATTACAATGATAAACACAACAACTATTCTCTGTAATACCAGAGATCAACGCAACGACGCTCTGTGTGTGCGTTTTATCGCGGCTCTCCATCACAACTGCCAGACACACACAGACACGGTGTTGTGGGAGGGTCTTTGTAACAATCCATGTTAATCGACTTATATTTTTCAGAGGAGAGTAAACAGAGACACAAAAGGAAATTCAACTTGGGTTGAATTGTATGGAGGTAAATTAGAGTCAAAATATTCAAATGTATGGAGGTAAATTAGAGTCAAAATATTCAATGGTATGGAGGTAAATTAGTGTCAGAATATTCAATTGTATGGAGGTAAATTGGAGTCAAAATATTCAAATGTATGGAGGTAAATTAGAGTCAAAATATTCAAATGTGTGGAGGTAAATTAGTGTCAAAATATTAAATTGTATGGAGGTAAATTAGAGTCAAAATATTCAATGGTATGGAGGTAAATTAGTATCAGAATATTCAATTGTATGGAGGTAAATTAGAGTCAAAATATTCAAATGTATGGAGGTAAATTAGAGTCAAAATATTCAAATGTGTGGAGGTAAATTAGTGTCAAAATATTAAATTGTATGGAGGTAAATTAGAGTCAAAATATTCAAATGTATGGAGGTAAATTAGAGTCAAAATATTCAAATGTATGGAGGTAAATTAGTGTCAGAATATTCAATTGTATGTAGGTAAATTATTGTCTGAATATTCAATGGTATGGAGGTAAATTAGTGTCAGAATATTCAAATGTATGGAGGTAAATTAGAGTCAAAGTATTCAAATGTATGGAGGTAAATTAGTGTCAGAATATTCAAATGTATGGAGGTAAATTAGAGTCAAAATATTCAATGGTATGGAGGTAAATTAGTGTCAGAATATTCAATTGTATGTAGGTAAATTATTGTCAGAATATTCAAATGTATGGAGGTAAATTAGTGTCAGAATATTCAAATGTATGGAGGTAAATTAGAGTCAAAGTATTCAAATGTATGGAGGTAAATTAGTGTCAGAATATTCAAATGTATGGAGGTAAATTAGAGTCAAAATATTCAATGGTATGGAGGTAAATTAGTGTCAGAATATTCAATTGTATGGAGGTAAATTAGTGTCAGAATATTCAAATGTATGGAGGTAAATTAGTGTCCGAATTTTGAATTTTATGGAGATAAATTAGTGTCCGAATTTTGAATTGTATGGAGGTAAATTAGCGTCAGAATATTTGAATAGTATGGAGGTAAATTAGTGTCAGAATTTTGAATAGTATGGAGGTAAATTAATATCAGAATTTTGAATTGTATGGCGGTAAATTAGCATCAGAATATTTGAATAGTATGGAGGTAAATTAGTTTCAGAATTTTGAATAGTATGGAGGTAAATTAATATCAGAATTTTGAATAGTATGGAGGTAAATTAGTGTCACAATATTCAAACATATGGAGGTAAATTAGTGTCAGAATTTTGAATTGTATGGCGGTAAATTAGTGTCACAATATTCAAATGTATGGAGGTAAATTAGTGTCACAATATTCAAACATATGGAGGTAAATTAGTGTCAGAATTTTGAATTGTATGGCGGTAAATTAGTGTCACAATATTCAAATGTATGGAGGTAAATTAGTGTAAAATTCAAAAGTTTTAATATACAAATTATTAAATTAAATTATTTAATAAAACAAAATTAAACCTTTCAATATATAAAATATTTTATTCAATTATTTAAAAACCCAAGTTTCAACATTTAAAAATGTTAAATTCAAACATTAAATATTATGATGACACTGATCTACTTCTATACAAAAGTTCAAAACATAAATATGGAGATTTTTAGATGTTTTACTTCACATCAAGCGTGACTTCTTCCTGTTCAAGGTCAGAGAGATTTAGTGAATAATGTTTGCAAAACTATAAGATTGTAAGAGATTAGAAAATAAAACTTCCTCCCCTGAGGTGCAGTAGAAGCTCCGTCAGCAAACGTCCTGTCAGCTCCAGAGCCAGCAAAGCAAAAAGTATGAAGTGAGATGAAGATCTTCAGAGTTTCATGACATACAGAGACTTTGAAATATAGACGAGCTCGAGGCTCGTTTCAATCTCACATGAAGCTGCAGCTCCTTCAGCTGTAGAGTCAGAAAAGTTTCTCAAAATTAGTCGAATCACTTCTACTGACATGAGTCACTTAAGAATGTTTACTGAGTTTTGATGTTGCTTTAATGATTGTTTGATTATAGTTTAAAACTGTTTGATTATAGTTGAAAATGATTTGATTATAGTAGAAAAAAGTTTTATTTCAGTTGAAAATTGTTGGATTTTAGTAGAAAAATGTTTGAGTTTAGTAGAAAGTTGTCAAAATTGTTTAATTATAGTAAATTGTTTGATTTTTAGTATAATTTTTTTTTGTTTATAGTTGAAAATTGTTTAATTTTGGTTTAAAATAGTTTGATTTTAGTATAAAATAGTTTGATTATAGTTGGAAAATTGTTTGATTATAGTTGAAAATTGTTTGATTATAGTTGGATTTTAGTTGAAAATTGTTGGATTTTAGTTTAAAAATGTTTGATTATTGTTGAAAATTGTTAGATTATAGTTGAAAAATGTTTGATTATAGTTGAAAATTGTTTGATTATAGTTGAAAATTGTTTAATTATAGTTGAAAATTGTTTGATTATAGTTGAAAATTGTTTGATTATAGTTAAAAAATGTTTGATTATAGTTGAAAATTGTTTGATTATAGTTGAAAATTGTTTGATTATAGTTAAAAAATTGTTTGATTATAGTTGAAAATTGTTAGATTATAGTTGAAAACTGTTTGATTATAGTTGAAAATTGTTTGATTATAGTTGAAAATTGTTGGATTATTGTTGAAAATTGTTTGATTATAGTTGAAAATTGTTGGATTATAGTTGAAAATTGTTAGAATATAGTTGAAAATTGTTTGATTATAGTTGAAAATTGTTTGATTATAGTTAAAAAATGTTTGATTATAGTTGAAAATTGTTTGATTATAGTTGAAAATTGTTTGATTATAGTTAAAAAATTGTTTGATTATAGTTGAAAATTGTTAGATTATAGTTGAAAACTGTTTGATTATAGTTGAAAATTGTTTGATTATAGTTGAAAATTGTTGGATTATTGTTGAAAATTGTTTGATTATAGTTGAAAATTGTTTGATTATAGTTGAAAATTGTTAGATTATAGTTGAAAATTGTTTGATTATAGTTGAAAATTGTTAGATTATAGTTGAAAATTGTTTTAGTTTAAAATTGTTTGATTATCGTTGAAAATTGTTTGATTATAGTTGAAAATTGTTTTAGTTTAAAATTGTTTGATTATAGTTGAAAATTGTTTGATTATAGTTGAAAATTGTTTTAGTTTAAAATTGTTTGATTATAGTTGAAAATTGTTGGATTATAGTTGAAAATTGTTTTAGTTTAAAATTGTTTGATTATAGTTGAAAATTGTTTTAGTTTAAAATTGTTTGATTATCGTTGAAAATGATTTGATTATAGTTGAAAATTGTTTTAGTTTAAAATTGTTTGATTATAGTTGAAAATTGTTTTAGTTTAAAATTGTTTGATTATTGTTGAAAATTGTTTGATTATAGTTAAAAATTGTTTGATTATAGTTGAAAATTGTTTTAGTTTAAAATTGTTTGATTATCGTTGAAAATTGTTAGATTATAGTTGAAAATTGTTTGATTATAGTTGAAAATTGTTGGATTATAGTTGAAAATTGTTAGATTATAGTTGAAAATTGTTTGATTATAGTTGAAAATTGTTTGATTATAGTTGAAAATTGTTTGATTATCGTTGAAAATTGTTTGATTATAGTTGAAAATTGTTTGATTATAGTTGAAAATTGTTTTAGTTTAAAATTGTTTGATTATCGTTGAAAATTATTTGATTATAGTTGAAAATTGTTTTAGTTGAAAATTGTTTGATTATAGTTGAAAATTGTTTGATTACAGTTAAAAAAAAATTGATTATAATAAATAATTGTATTTCTCCACCAAATTAATTCAAGTGCAGTATTTAAGTCGACGTCAAAAGCTTTGAGAACTTCATCTAAACCGGTGGAAAAAGGTTCTCAGAGGTGAACGACAACATGATGAGTTTAAAACCCAAAATGTAGTTGTTTTTTTTAAATGAACATCCACAGCTTCAGCTCATGATTCTGTCATGACGCACTGATGAGAGAATAAACCGACTGTGGAGCGACGCGAGCCGAGAGCTGCGGAGGTTCAAGTGACCACATCACACGCTGCAGACTCTGGACCAGGTTTTAATGCGATGGTCTGAACAAATCTCGTCTCCTCCGAATATCTGCCCATCATTTATTCATCTGCACTCCCCGGATGGACGACATCATCAGAGGACCGTCTGAAGTCGTGTCTCTCACACACACACACACACACACACTCGACACACACACATGCTTCACACGAGGTCCCAGAGGTGCCTCTTTTTTTTAGAGGCTATTTTTAGGGGTAAAAAGTAATCGAGGTGGAAAAGTTCCATCTGTCCAACACTCGTGTTCCAGCTGCTCCTTTTTAGCAGCAAAGTCGCTCCATAAAAACAAATTTGATTTTTTAAAATCTCCATTTTTAAAGAAGAGTTATGATGATTCTATAAATCATTTTTGTTTTATCATATTACAAAACAGTTTCTTCAGCTTAGATCATGCTTGAATATATCTTTAATTTAAAAAATACACTTGTTTACCTTCTAGTTATGTTCAAATAGAGTCAATCATTGACTTTCTAAGAAATACAAGGTCGTCATTTTTTGATTTAGTTGTTAAAAAAAATCTGGTCCTTCTTTAAATAAAAGCCAAATAATTTCCCCCAAAATTATTTATTACAGGATTTTTTATAACCAAATACTCACGTTTTCTTTGTAAAATAATAAAATGATAGGGTTTTACTATCAAGTTCTAAAGATATTTAACACTTGATTCAATCTTTTTATTAATCTTTTTTCAAATTCTTTCCCATTTTTTTCGTGGCTTTTTCTCTAACTATTTACAGAATCATTATTTACTTTGTTCTTTAATTTTTTCTTTAAATACTTTTAAAAACTCATAATAACTCTCAACATTATCTAGTATATAATTTACTTGACGACTGCACTACTGTGAGGATCTAGAAGGAAGTAAAAAAAAAGTACCTTATGTTACTTTTATAGACTTGTGGATCCAGATGGTTTTTCCGGAAACACCATTTTTAAGTAGATAAAAATGCCAAAATAATTACCATTTTGTGTAGAAAACCCTCTTTCGTTTTACTTTTTTCTTTAATTAATTCATTTTTTAATGCTCGATAAAATAGGAAGTATAAAAAGTACCTTATAATAATTTTATATGTATAGTTCAATCAATGTTTTAAAGTATTTTAAGCCTCCATTGAAAGCAATGAGCTCCTACTGTAGAATTACGGAATTTTCTAACACAACAGACACACAAACGGTGTGATGAATCCTTCAAAAGACTTGTGGATCCAGATGGTTTTTCGTGTAACGGCATTTTTAAGTAGATAAAAATGTGTCCAATAAATACCATTTTGTGTAAGAAAATATCTTTTGTTTTACTTTGTTCTTTAATATATTTATTTTTCAATGCTCCTATAAAAAAGGAAGAATTAAAAGTACCTCATGTTAATATTATATGTAAAGTTCAAAAAACATTTTTTAAGTATTTTTACCCTCAATTTAGAGCAATATGCTTGGATTGTAGAATTATGGAATTTTCTAACACAACAGACACACAAACGGTGTGAATAATCCTTCAAAAGATTTGTGGATCCGGATGGTTTTTTGTGCAACAACATTTTTAAGAAGATAAAAATGCGTACAATGTATACTATTTTGTGTAGAAAAATACATTTCGTTTTACCTTGTTCTTTAATTAATATAATTTTTAATGCCCAATAAAAGATGAAGTACAAAAAGTACTTATATTAAATGTATTATTCAATACATTTTTTTTCAAGTATTTTTAGCCTCAATTTAGAGCAAAGAGAGTTTTTTAACAGAACAGACACAAACTATGTGACGAATCCTTCAAAAGATTTGTGGATCCAGATGGTTTTCGCCATTTTATAAGTAGATAAAAATGCGTACAAAAAAGACTATCTTAATAACGAAACGTGTAGAAAAGTATATTTACATTAAATTATAACCATGTAGCTTAAGAGATGTATAAATAACTGCATTACAGTACGTGTCCACCAGAGGGAGTAAACTTCCCGATCTTCTCTGGGATCTCAAAGAAGAAGAAGAAGAAGTGATGGAGAGATTCTTCTTAATTCAGCGACTTTCACATCGTGTCCCGAAACACTCGTGAAAGATCATTTGCGGATCAAGAGTCTGGAAAGTTCACAGAAACCACGTCCGTCGGAGTTGAATCCACGGCATCGATTGGACGCCGGGAGCCGACCACGCCCTCCAGGGACGTTCCCCGTGAACGGTGGGACCGGATCCCGGACAGAGCCGCTCTGTGTCGGCGCCGCCCGAGGGCTTCATTGTGACAGCGGCCGAACCAATCGGTTTCCCCGAGCACAGAGCCGCCATTGTTGGTTTCTCAAGACGAATATGTTTTGCCAGCAATAAAGCTGTGGAAGTCAAAACACACTTTTGAGCCGTCGACAATATTAGAAGTTTACTTTTGTGTTTTGTCTCGTCGTACGTTTTGTCAAAAAGAGTCGCATCGGTTACTTTTATAGGCGTAGGTTTGATGAAGCTTCATGAAGCTTCGTCTTATTTTGCCGGAGTTTGATTTTAGTCGAATATGGTTTGATCACAGTAGAACATTTTTGGATCAAAGTTGAACATTTTTGGATCAAAGTTGAAAATTGTTGTATTTAAATTGAAAATCTTTTGATTCCAGTTGAAAATTGTTGGATTATAGTTGAAAATTGTTGGATTATAGTTAAAAATTGTTGGATTATAGTTGAAAATTGTTTGATTATAGTTGAAAATTGTTTGATTATAGTTGAGAATTGTTTGATTATAGTTGAAAATTGTTGGATTATAGTTGAAAATTGTTTTATTATAGTTGAAAATTGTTTTATTATAGTTAAAAATTGTTTGATCATAGTTGAAAATGTTGGATTATAGTTGAGAATTGTTGGATTATAGTTAAAAAATTGTTTGTATTATAGTTAAAAATTGTTGGATTATAGTTAAAAATTGTTTGATCAAAGTTGAATTTTCTTTTATTCAACTTGGAAATGGTTTGATTTTAGTTGAAAATTGTTTTGATTTTAGTTGAATTTTTAGTTTATATTATAGTCGTACGAGTTACTTTTAAAAGCGTCGGTTGATGAAGCTTCATGAAGCTTCGTCTTATTTTTCAGAGACCACCAGGTGGTGCACTTTGTCGGATTATTCAATTTATTTATAATAAAATTTAATTTATCAATTATTAAAATTAAACCATAAATCATATTAGGCCAACAGCGCCACCTACTGAGCCTGGGAAATGAGGAAACCGTTTCATGAAGCTTCATTGACTAACGCAAAAAATTACACAAACGTTTTTTTTTTCCATAGTCTAGTATTTTAAAGAGGATTAGATTAAAGGAGAATCATTTAAAATCTATAGATTCACGCGTTTTAAACCAAATTGCCAAATAAATTTAATTTTAAAAAAATACGTTGAACTCGAAAGAAAACATTAAAAAACATTAACCAAATCAGGTCATTGGTTTGGTAACTTTTTCTGCCACTAACATCAAACAAACCTCGATTAAAATGTGTGAAGAAATGTTTTATTTAATCGGGTTTACAGGGTTTTATATTGTTTTTTTCTGTGATTGACAGCTTCTGGAAATGACAATCAGTTCCTTGAAGTTACAGAGACGAGCATCAGAGACGTGGAGCTTCTGTGGCAACAAGAATAGACTAATCATTAGAACATATATAAAGTCAGAAGTACTTAGAGAACGCTAAAAAGAAAAATATGTCTCGTTTTTTATCATTGAATTGATTAGTAATGTCTGGACTGTATTTTCAATGTGCAAAATTCGACAGGAGCAAATATAGTCAAACTTTTAGCTCGTTTTTTGATCACGTGACACAAAAACTTCACACACTCCAGGTCCGTCCGATCCCGACCCAGGGTTTCTATATCCGTCGATTGTGTAACGAGTCGAATCGATGTCGTCTCCAGCGACTAAACAAACTGATCACATTGATCGACTGACATTGTCCGACAGCCACAGAGCGGAGGTCAGATCCCAGAGCTTAACAAACCCCATCGCCGATCGATACCCGCCTCGCAGCTTCAAGACTTTATTTTCTCCAGCCGTCGCCAGAGCGTCCGACTTAAGAGATTGAAGCTCCGAAAAAAAACAACCACTTTGCCTTCGACGCGAGGCTGAAGAAGATGCTTCTCCACAGTCGACCGGTCGCAGACGAGCTGGTGTTTACTTTTGTCTTCCCTCAGCAGTTTTGATCAGACAATAGCACCAGCTGATCAAATCAAAGCAGTTTGTGCGACAAGACTATATGGACTCGAGGGGGAAGAACTCTGGGATAAATAAGAGCAGTCGAGTGAAACACCTGCAATCAGGACTGGATTCAATCTCCACGAGTGACATGTCAGAGTCGAGAGAAGCTGCGACCAAGAGTCGACTTCATAGAGAATCTGAAGCGAACAATGGAAACAATGACTGCTTTATCTTTGGATTGGGACTCTTTTAATTGTGCATTAACTTTATAGAGATGCGATTAATTGCGATTAATTAACTAGAGAACAAATTCCTGTTTTTTTTCATTGTTTTTAACACGATTTTAGTCACTTTTCTGTTGGAAAATTGTGTTTTTTATGTCTGTTTTTATTCCAGTGCATGAGCTGGTAAATTGTAGAATACATTTGTATGTTTTTATATCCACCTAAATTTGAATAACATTTATTTTCTAAATTATTTACTTGTTCATATCAATATTATCTGAAAAAATAAAACGTTTAAGAATAAAAACTGATTCATTTGATCAATTAATAAGAAATAACTTTTATCAGAGTATTTTTTTTACAAGCCTTTTGGTTTTGTTTTGTTTTTTACTTTATGTCGCTATATTAAAGTATCTTCTACATTCATTTCCTGTTGTAGCATCAACAAAGCAACTCTTAATAATGCTAAATAATTAAGTCTTCAAACACACTTTACTTTTTGGTTTTTAACCAAGTATACAGTACTTCTTCTACTTTAATCCTCATTTATCTTGGTCTTATTTACGTTTTAATTGTCTTATTGTCTTTTTATTATAATTTTTAAAGCATTGGTGACCAACGTGTGACGTTTTTAACTACTTTATAAATGGGTTTTACTAACTTTATTCCTTTTTATTCATTCCTATGTTTGTGTGCTTTATTTAAACACCTGATATTATTACATTTAAATTATATTCTTTAAGTTATTGAGGAATATTCTGCTCCTCAAAATGATATTTGATGTCGTTTTATCAGCTCATGTTTACAATAGTATGTCAACAACAAAACTTGTTGACTTTTTACTTTGTTCTTTAAATATTTTTTTGTAAGTTTTTAATAGGTTTGTTTATACAACGTGGCCCTTTAGACATTTCAACTACTACTACAATACTTTGATGATCCATTTTATTGTTTTAAAGTGCTTTATAAATGGTATTAATGTTGACTATTAAATTACTTTTATCTACTATAACTAAACTGTTGTTCATCTTTCAACGAAAGCTTCTAGAGACGTTTTATTTACTTATATTAAACTATTTATTCATCCATACAAGACGCATTAATTACTTTTTTAAGGTCTAAAAACTGAGTGAAAAGTCCCACCAGTGAAGTCCAACAGCATGAAAACCACATGAGCATAAAGAGAGACATAAAGTCGCATCGTAACACACACATGTGTGTGTGTTTGTGTGTGTGTTTGTGGTTTAATTCCCGCGGGAGAATTACAGCAGAATATGTAGTGGTCGCTCAACATCCTGCGCCTTAATCGGTTCGGATTATGAGCGAAACTCTGCACCGTCTGCTCCGGTTCTGCTGCGAAACGTTTCACATCGAGCTGTGCAGAGAACAGCGGCTCGTACAGTTAACATTCAAATAAATAAATAAATATTAAAGGCTGATATGAGACAAATCAAAAGTGCTTTGGAGAAAAAGACTCTGGTAAAGTGATCCTAAATCTCTGCGTTTTTTTGTTTTTTTTTCGGGTTGAAAAGCAGCGGATTTAACGCTTGATCCAAACAGAAAGTATTAAGGAGTGAAGGATCAAATGGAGCACGCGCTCTTGGAGGGAAGTTGCCTTAAAAAAAAATGTTAAATCCAGATCAATCTACTCCCGCGCGTGCACGTCCATCATGCTCTTATTTTCATTTATTTATTTATTTATTTTAAAACTCACCGTCCATGCAGAAGACCAGCATCCAGGCTATCCATAGGTCCGAGTTATGGAACTTCACCATGGTTCTCCTCAAACGTTCCAGAAGATCCTTCTCCGGGAAAATCAAAGCTCGGCTGTGAGTCCAAGAAGAAAAGTTCCTCGAGACGACATCAGACGTGAGAGAAGTTTGGTTTTTTTCAAGCTGCACACATTTTCCCAAAACGAGTGAAAATGTCCAGGAACAGCCTCGAGAGCATGTCTGAGCACCTGGTGCACCTGTGCGGCCCCGGATGTTCCAGTCTCCAGGTTCTGAAGTGCGCGCGAGCTCCTCGTGCTGGTGCTGGTGGTTCCTCTGGACTCAGACTCTGAAGACTCGCGGACTCTGTTCGCTCGCAGAGACTCTCCGACGCTTCTTGTTGCGCTCCATGACTCCGTGTTTGCACCAGCAGCCGAGCGAAGCTGCTGGAAAGTCGCCGGGACTTAATCACTGGGCCGCTTCCGGTCAGAAGCGCCCTTCAAAGTAAAACCAAATATAGCGTCACTGATTTGTTTAACTTTATTTTTGAGCGTTTTTGGTTTATATTAGGAGGTGCTGTCAAAACTATTTAATTTAAATAAAACATAATCATAGCATCCTGTAACAAACAAAGTGTATCCATAGAAATTTGGTGTTTTTTTAAAATAAAAAACATTGTACTATTATTATTTTCTACTTATTGGCTATTCTACTAAACCAGTCACTTTTAAAATGTTTATATTATTAAACAACCAACTTCATTCATTCATATTAATATTCTTGTTTTTATTTTCACACAGGAAATGCATTGATATTTACCTCCATTTGAGACAAAACGCTTCAAATGTTGTTGTTTTTTTTTAAATCAACATTTTCTCAATTATTATTTCAAATACTGAATAGATATGAATTATATGTTTATAATTTAACAGGGTATTTACATAATATAGATTATAATCTCCAAAATAATCTTATAATTAAAAAAATGTATATATATATATATATTTTTTTTTTTTATTCTTGTCAAATATGATCACAAATTCTTGACACTTTTACACGTGTTGCATAATCAAAGCACGTGACCAAGTTTACCTGATAAGCTACAGCTCACCTCAGGCGAAAAAAAAATCAAACTAATGCTTTTATTTTGCGAGAACTTCCTGTTAAAGCCCGATGGCGTCTATTCAAGCTTGATAACTAGTCCTACTCCGGCTGTTGCTATGCGACCGTCGACGCCATTATAGAGCAAGAGAGAGAAAGAGACACGGGCGCCCTCTTGTGGTGTGTTTTTTAATCACTTGGAAACGCACTATTTTTGTAATAATCGCAACAGTAAAATATTTTAAATAAGTATTTGACGATTAAAGACATTTTCTAAAACTTACAGAATCAAGTAACAATGTTAAGGAAAATAAGGTAAAAATGCGTCTTAAATGAATCGTCAGAGTTGAATTAAGAAATCCTCCAATCACGTGGGAACGTTAAATATTGATTAAAATGTACGAATTTCGTGACTCAAACCAGTTTATATATATATATATATATATATTTAATTATCATTTTAAATAGTATTTGTCTCTTAACGATCTAGAAAAAAATGCTGAACTATTCCAAAATAAAAAAATAAAATAAAAACACTGCCATCTAGTGTTGACGAAGAGCCTCTACTGTTATAAGTGCTTTAATGGGATCTCAAACAATAACATGTTCACACGAAGAATGGAGACTGTTCGGTCCAACAGGAAGCATCAGTCCTGGAATGGAAATAAAAAAGATACCATCAGAGCTGCAGCATCTGATAAAAACTTTGGACATTTTTAATCCTGAATGTATCTTTTAAATAAATAATAAAAACATCTCTCAATAATGACGTCTTGAGAACATTTCTTCTACTTAAATCCTCATTTATCTTGTTCTTATTTATGTTTTAATTGTCTTATTGCATTTTATTTTATTTTTTTAAAGCACTTGGTGACCAACGTGGGATGTTTTAACTACTTTATAAATGGGTTTTACTAACTGTATTCCTTTTTATTCATTCCTTATTTTAACACCTGCTAATATTACATTTAAATTATATTTTTTAATTATTGAGGAATATTCTGCTCCTCGAAATGATATTTGATATCATTTTAACAGCTCATGTTTACAATGGTATGGCAACAGGAGAAAATAAAGATCCCATCAGAGCTGAAACATCTGATAAAAACTTTGGACATTTTTAATCCTGAACGTATCTTTTAAATAAATAACAAAACATCCATCAATAATGAAGTCTTGAGAACATGTTTCTAACTAAACCTGTTCATCTCGAAGATTTTTTAAATGTGTGTTTCCAAGAATAGAATCAAGTGTTGAAAGTGTGACACGTCAGTGATTATCTGAACGTGAACTGCAGGTTCATCTCGTTGTGTGTTTGTTTTCACACTCGAACGAGCAGATCTTTGTCCTCATAGAACTCAGGTGTGGCAGGAAAAAAATAAACCTGTCGAGCAGCATTTCTTTCAGAGTCTGAGAGTTTAATGAACTCTTAAGACGAGTCACTCTGTATTAACAGATTAATAAAAATGATTAGAAGAATAAAAAGAAGAGTAATTTTACCTCAGAACTGCTGGAAGAGGATGAAGAGGAGGATGATGATCCACTACCTCCATCTTTATTTTTCTTTCCACCTTTGTGTTTCTTCTCGCCTTTGTGTTTCTTCTCGCCTTTGTGTTTCTCTCCATCTTTATCCTTCTTTCCATCTTTGTCCTTTTTCTTGTCGCCACATTTGTCCTTGGATTTGGACTTTCCATCCTTACAATCCTGAGAAGAAACACAAACTAAAATGTAAAAACTAGATTCATGGTCGATTGAATATGTTAATATTTAATGCTTTTATTTGTCATTAAAAAAAAAAACCTTTTTATTTGGACTTACTTTCTTGTCTTTGCTCCACGGGAAACTGAACTCGTCTTTTTGAGCTTCCTGGCATTTCACTTTATCCTCACCAAACGCTGAACACACAAACACACACACGCACACACAAAATGAACGACACAATTTATTATTTAATTATTTACTCAGTTCACGCTTTAATTTGCAGGAATATCAGTAAAGTTCGTTTTTATTTGATCTACAAATGTCTTCAAAGGGAGTTAAAATCTTACCGCTCATCGTGGATTCTTTCAGTGTCAAGTGCGTCGAGCAGGAAGTTGAAAGTGACAGAAGGTTTATTTATTTTCTTTTTAAAGAGAAACAACGCCCCTCCCAACACCACGTGACTTCACCTGAACCTCACTTAAGTAAAGTTGGCTCGATATTGACAGATTCGATCTTTGCGCTCTAATACCTCTTTATACGAGTTATTAAAAATAACAAAGTCCGATGTATTTAGATCACTGTTGCACTAGCTATGTACTACACCCTCATTTTTGAAGAAAACATTTGTTGATCGCACGTAAACAGTAAAAATAGCGTGAAAGAGCCTCTGCAGGCGCGGCATCAGACGAGGGACCGTCTACAAATTACTTACACTGACAAAAATGTAGTGTTGAAAAATATTGTCTGATTTTAACCAGCAGACTTTCTTTCAATTACAACTCTGATGGTCACAAAATTCATGTCAGTTATGAAGTTCCTTCATATCATTAGTTTTTTTAATTTCTTCTTGAAATTTTCAAAATCACCTTTTTTGTGCAATATTTCAAATACATTTTTTAATAGCTTTGTAATTACAACTCTGATGGTCACCAAATTCATGTCACTTATGCAGTACCTTCATGTAAAGTTACTACACTCATTCGTTTTTTTAATTTCTTCTTTAGATTTTCAAAATCACCATTTCTGTGCAATATTTCACATACATTTTGTTAGCGATTTTTAAAAATTCAAGAAAAAATCCGGCTTGAGTTTTAAAAAACGAAAGGGTGTAGTAACTTTACATGAAGGTACTTCATAATTGACATGAATTTGGTGACCATCAGAGTTGTAATTACAAAGCTATTAAAAAATGTATGTGAAATATTGCACAAAAAAGGTGATTTTGAAAATTTCAAGAAGAAATTAAAAAAAGTAATGGATGTAGTAACTTGATATGAAGGTACTGCATGAGTGACATGAATTTGGTGACCATCACAATTGTAATTACAAAGCTATTACAAAATGTATGTGAAATATTGCACAGAAATGGTGATTTTGAAAATTTCAAGAAGAAATTAAAAAAACTAATGAGTGTAGTAACTTGATATGAAGGTACTGCATAAGTGACATGAATTTGGTGACCATCAGAGTTGTAATTACAAAGCTATTACAAAATGTATGTGAAATATTGCACAAAAATAGAGATTTTGAAAATTTCAAGAAGAAATTAAAAAAACGAATGGGTGTAGTAACTTGATATGAAGGCATTTCATAATTGACATGAATTTGGTGACCATCAGAGTTGTAATTACAAAGCTATTACAAAATGTATGTGAAATATTGCACAAAAATAGAGATTTTGAAAATTTGAAGAATAAATTAAAAAAACTAATGGGTGTAGTAACTTGATATGAAGGTACTACATAAGTGACATGACGTAGGTGACCATCAGAGTTGTAATTACAAAATGTATGTGAAATATTGCACAAAAATAAAGATTTTGAAAATTTAAGAAAAAATCAAAAAAACGAATGAGTGTAGTAACCTGACACAACGGTACTCCATAAGTGACATGAATTTGGTGACCATCAGAGTTCTAATTACAACGCTATTACAAAATGTATGTGAAATATTGCACTCAAATCGTAATTTTGAAAAGAAATGTAAAAAACTAATGCGTGTGGTAACATATATATGGAGGCCCTTCTTTAGTCACATGAACATGGTGACCATAAAAACTTAAATTAAACAGTTATAAAGACGGGAATTAAATGAAGTCAACCCTTTTTCGGTGTTCGTCTATTGGAGGACGGTCCCTTATACGCCTCCACTTGCCGCCTGCATAGAAATCCGTGTATTTTCTCAGGACAATATGACGAGTTATTAAGGTTCAAACGCGCTCGTAGTCAATACAGCAGGTGACTGTGATTTGAAAAAGGTAAGATTTGAAATTCAACACCTTAGCGTTCCCGAGTTATTAACGCGCAAAGATCGAATCTGCCAATATCGAGCCAACTTTACTTAAGTCTGAACCTCGAGCTCAGCAGAAGCAGGAAGTTGATCGTTAAACTTGTATTTACCAGGAAAGCTTATTATTATTATTTTGTTAATCAACAATGATGCTTGTAAATGTATTAATGTTGTCGTGTTGCGATTAAAGTACGAGTTTCCCTGAACGCACCATTGTTTCGGTTCCTGTGCTGTGATTGGACGATCATTTGTAATGTGTTGGTGCCTAAAAACTAATTAAGTGACAACAAACAAATAAAACTGGACAAACGTGTTCTCTATTAATATTTAAAGAAAATGTACTGTACATTTTTTAGAGTATATTTTTTATTAAGTTTATAAATAAGTAAATTATTTCAAGTTTTTTTTATTTGTTTGGGATTTTTTCAATATTTCTTTTTTTAATATATATTTTCTTAATGTTATTACAAGAATTTAAATTTTGAGTCTTTCAACACGTGTCAGCAGTACGTAAATGTATCTCAGATATTTGTATTTATTTATTTCAGGAATGAATACATTTCTTATCATTTTATTTCAAGAGGTTTCACATTTATTTTGGTGTTTGTATACTTTTTTTTAAGAGTTTTTAGATGTACTTGAAAATTTGTTTCAAGATTATTTGAAATTTGTTTCAGATTTTGTAAATTTCTCACAAAAGTTTGTCAATTTGTTTCAATAGTTTTTACATTTATTTGTCAGTCTGTGAATTTGTTTTGAGAGTTGGTCATTTTCTGACAAGAGTTTTAAATGTGTTTCAAAAGTTTGTAAATGTGTTTCAAAAGTTTTTACATTTGTTTCAAAAGAAATGTATACAAACGTTTGTATAAATTGTTTCAAAAGTTTGTAAATTGGTTTTAAAAGTTTGTAAATTTGTCTCAAAGGTTTGAATCAATTGTTTCAAAATTTTATGAATTTCTTTCAAAAGTTTGTAAATGTGTTTCAAAAGTTTGTATAAATTGTTTTAAAAGTTTGTAAATTTATCTCAAAGGTTTGAATCAATTGTTTCAAAAGTTTGTAAATTTGTTCACAGTTATTACATTTGTTTGAAACATTTGTTCTAAAAGTTGATAAATGTGTTTCAAACATTTGTTGCAAACGTTTTTAAATTGTTTAAAAAATGTGAACATTTGTTTTAAAATTGATTTCAAAAGTTTGTAAATTTGTCTAAAATAATTTCGAATTTCTTTAAAACTTTGTAAATTTTCTATCAAAAAAATATTTTAAAAGTTTTAATAATTTTTTTCAAACGTTTGTAAATTGGCTTCAAAATTATTTTTTTTAGAAAATTTGTTTCAAAAGTTTGTTTTTAAAAGTTTGTAAAAAATAATTGAAGAGTTTGTCATTTTTGTTTTAATAATTTATAAATCTGTTTAAGATTTTGTACATTTGCTTATAAGTTTATAAATTAGTTGAAAAACTTTGTAAAAGTATTTTGAAGATTGTGAAAATATGTTGGTCCCTTCTTTCTTTTGGGTTGATGAAAATGTATGTAAACTTTAAAACATTTTTCTATCAAATCCTTGTTTTATTGAAAATCCGCTTCACGTCTTGATTGAAAAGTTACTCGACGATTCCTTCAGTCGTTCGTTTAAACCAAACGTCTGACATAAAAAATAAACTTGATAAAAACAACATTCATTCTCAACCTTTTTTTATTCCAACACACTTCGTACCGCCTCGGGTTCCCCATCAGAGCCTCCATGGCGCTGGCGGGGTCCAGCTTGACCACAGGTCTGGACGGAAGCGTGATATACGTGATGTGGGTTCCGCAGCTGGACTTCGGGCTCGTGGTGCCGGAAGCTTCGCCGGCGCCGGAGCTCTGAAGATCTGGTTTCGGCTCCTGGATCTGTTTGACGTCCGGACTCTCCTGGAGAGACTTGTTCGGGTTCGGCTCGTTTTCAAGCGACTCACACTTCTAGAAGGAAAAGAAAATGAAGTCGCGCGAAGACTTTACTTTTTTTTTTTATTTACCGTTTGTTTTTTCTTCTGGTTCTCTTTGTCACTGTCGTCCAATTTGTCGGACGATTCCGAACAACTGGAGTCCTGAGGTCACGAAACATGATCGATCTTATTAAAGGCCCAATCAGCAGTTTCTTGAAACAGTGTTTATGGCTCCCTCTAGTGTCGACTATAGTCTTGTGTCGCGAATAACCGAAGAAGCAACTTCGTTATTGTGAGAAAAATCGTAGAAATGACACCGAGAGAGTTTTAGTAAATCAGTCATGAGTCATCAAAGAAGCAGCAGCATTTTTTAACAATACATTTAATTTAAAAAAAATGTTTAATTTGCGTTAATAACTTCTGCACTTGTGTACTTCAGAAGTTTGTTAATATATTCACCATTACTTTATGTTTATTGTGGTTTTTTTTCAATGCTTTTTATTTTATTATAATTCTCTTATCTTTATTATGAATTATGTTTTTTATTATTATTTAAATATGTTCTTAATATAATGTTTGTTAAAAACAGTTTTAAGTTAATGTGGGAAGAATAATATCTTTCTATCATCTTTCTATCATCTAAATGTTACGTATTGTGGCTTTAATGCTATATTTAGTTTGTCCATAGTACACAAAATGAACCAAATAGAAGAAAAACGTTTGGTTTACCTTCTTCTTGTCTTTCTTTTTCTTATCCTTCTTGTCCTTCTTCTTCTTTTTCTTCTTCTTGTCATCATCACTCGAAGAATCACTTGAACTATAACAAGACGAACAACAATCCTGCGCCAGAAAATATTATAGATTTTCGTTTTCTTTCCTTTCTTACAGTTTCAAGAGGATTTTTCAAGAAACTTTTTAATATTAACTTCTTTTTCTTCTTCTTCTTCTTGTCATCATCACTAGAAGAATCACTAGAACTAGAAGAAGAATCCTGGACGAGAAATCATTCATCGAAAAAAAAATGCTGAAATATTCCCAAATAATAATACATTTTAAAAAAAACACTGCCATCTAGTGTTGACGAAGAGAATCTACTGTTATATGTGCTTTAATGGGATCTCAAACAATAACATGTTCACACGAAGAGACTGTTCGGTCCAACAGGAAGCATCAGTCCTGGAATGGAAATAAAAAAGATACCATCAGAGCTGCAACATCTGATAAACACTTTGGACATTTTTAATCCTGAATGTATCGTTTAAATAAATAATGAAAACATCTGTTAATAATGAACATGTTTCTAACTAAACCTGTTCATCTCGAACATTTTTTAAGTGTGTGTTTCCAAGAATAGAATCAAGTGTTGAATGTGTGACACGTCAGTGATTATCTGAACGTGAACTGCAGGTTTATCTCGTGTGTGTGTGTGTGTGTGTGTGTGTGTGTGTGTGTGTGTGTGTGTGTGTGTGTGTGTGTGTGTGTGTGTGTGTGTGTGTGTGTGTGTGTGTGTGTGTGTGTGTGGTGTGTGTGTGTGTGTGTGTGTGATCTTTGTCCTCACAGAATTCAGGTGTGGCAGGAAAAAATAAACCTGTCGAGCAGCATTCCTTTCAGAGTCTGAGAGTTAAGTGAACTCTTAAGACGAGTCACTCTGTATTAACAGATTAATAAAAATGATTAGCAGAATAAAAAGAAGAGTAAGTTTACCTCAGAACTGCTGGAAGAGGATGAAGAGGATGAAGAGGAGGATGATCCACTACCTCCACCTTTCTTCTTGTCTTTATCTTTCTTTCCACCTTTGTGTTTCTTCTCGCCTTTGTGTTTCTTCTCGCCTTTGTGTTTCTCTCCATCTTTATCCTTCTTTCCATCTTTGTCCTTCTTTCCATCTTTGTCCTTATGTTTCTTGTCGCTCTTGTCGCCACATTTGTCCTTGGATTTGGACTTTCCATCCTTACAATCCTGAGAAGAAACACAAACTAAAATGTAAAAACTAGATTCATGGTCGATTGCATATGTTATTATTTAATGATTTTATTTGTCATTAAAAAAAAAAAAACTTTTTATTTGGACTTACTTTCTTGTCTTTGCTCCACGGGAAATTGAACTCGTCTTTTTGAGCTTCCTCTCTTTTCTCTTCATCCCCACAAACCGCTGCACACACACACACACACACACACACACACACACACACACACACACACACACACACACACACACACACACACACACACACACAAAATGAACGACACAATTTATTATTTAATTACACACACACACACACGTTAATTTGCAGGAACATCAGTAAAGTTCGTTTTTATTTGATCTACAAATGTTTTCAAAGGAAGATAAAATCGTACCGTCCGACAGGTCGAAGCTCATCGTGGATTCTTTCAGTGTCAAGTGTCGAGCAGGAAGTTGAAAGTGACAGAAAGTTTATTTATTTTCTTTTTAAAGAGAAACAACGCCCCTCCCAACACCACGTGACTTCACCTGACCCTCGAGCGCAGCAGAAACCGGAAGTTGATCGTTAAACTTGAAGGAAAAAATGTATTTACCACGTTTAAAGATTATTATTATTTTATTTTTTTAATCAATAATGATGCTTGTAAACGTAATAATGTTGTCGTGTTGCGGTTTAAAGTACGAGTTTCCCTGAAGGCACCATTGTTTCGGTTCCTGTGCTGTGATTGGACGATCATTTAATGTTATGTTGACTAAAAACTAATTAAGTGACAACAAACAAATACAACTGGACAGAATTGTTCTCTATTAATGTTTGAAGAAAATGTACTGCGCATTTTTTTAGAGTATATTTTTTATTATGTTTATAAATTAGTAATTTCTTCCAAGAGTTTTTTTTTTATTTTTCTCGGTTTTTTTCAATATTTCTTTTTTTTTAATGTAAATACAATAATTTAAATTTTGAATCTTTAAACACATGTCAGGAGAACGTAAATGTATCTTGGATATTTTTATTGATTTATTGATTTATTTATTTCAGGAACGGGTACATTTCTTTCAGATTTTATCATTTTATTTCAAGAGGTTTTACATTTATTTCAAGAGTTTTTACATTTGTTTTTGTGTTTGTATACTTTTTTTTAAGAGTTTTTAGATGTACTTGAAGACTTTGTAAATTTGTTTCAAGATTATTCGAAATTTGTTTCAGATTTTTTAAATTTCTCACAAAAGTTTGTCAATTTGTTTCAATAGTTTTTTTTCATGTATTTGTCAGTTTGTCCATTTTTTTTAAGAGTTTGTATAAATTGTTTCAAAAGTTTGTAAATGTGTTTCAAAAGTTTGTATAAATTGTTTCAAAAGTTTGTAAAATGGTTTCAAAAGATTGTATAAATTGTTTCAAAATTTTGTAAATGTGTTTCAAAAGTTTGTATAAATGGTTTCAAAAGTTTGTATAAATTGTTTCAAAATTTTGTAAAATGGTTTCAAAAGTTTGTATAAATTGTTTCAAAAGTTTGTAAAATGGTTTCAAAAGTTTGTATAAATTGTTTCAAAATGTTCTAAATGTGTTTCAAAAGTTTGTATAAATTGTTTCAAAAGTTTGTAAATGTGTTTCAAAAGTCTGTATAAATTGTTTCAAAAGTTTGTATAAATTGTTTCAAAAGTTTGTAAATGTGTTTCAAAATTTTGTAAAATGGTTTCAAAAGTTTGTGTAAATTGTTTCAAAATTTTGTAAATGTGTTTCAAAAGTTTGTATAAATTGTTTCAAAATTTTGTAAATGTGTTTCAAAAGTTTGTATAAATTGTTTCAAAAGTTTGTAAATGTGTTTCAAAAGTTTGTATAAATTGTTTCAAAAGTTTGTAAATGTGTTTCAAAAGTTTGTATAAATTGTTTCAAAAGTTTGTAAAAATGGTTTCAAAAGATTGTATAAATTGTTTCAAAATTTTGTAAATGTGTTTCAAAAGTTTGTATAAATTGTTTCAAAAGTTTGTAAATGTGTTTCAAAAGTCTGTATAAATTGTTTCAAAAGTTTGTAAATCTGTTTCAAAAGTTTGTATAAATTGTTTCAAAAGTTTGTAAATGTGTTTCAAAATTTTGTAAAATGGTTTCAAAAGATTGTGTAAATTGTTTCAAAAGTTTGTAAAATGGTTTCAAAAGTTTGTATAAATTGTTTCGCATTTGTTCACAGTTATTACATTTGTTTCAAACATTTTTTTCAAACGGCTTCAAAAGTTTTTTGTTTTTTTTTCAGTTAATTTGTTTCAAAAATGTGTTTTCAAATTTGTAAATTTGTAAGTAAGTAAGTCATTTTAAAGTTTGTAAATTTGTTTCAAAAGTTTGTTCTTAAAACTTTGTAAAAGTTTGTAAAAATAATTGAAGAGTTTGTCATTTTTATTTTAATAATTTATAAATATGTTTAAGATTTTGTACATTTGCTTCAAAACTTTGTAAATAAGTTGAAAAACCTTGTTAAAGTATTTTGAAGATTGTAAAAATATGTTGGTCCCTTCTTTCTTTTGGGTTGATGAAAATGTATATAAACTTTCAATCAATCAAATCAAATCCTTGTTTTATTGAAATTCCTCTTCACGTCCTGATTGAAAAGTTACTTGACAATTACTTCAGTCCGTTTAAACCAAACACTTCCACATGACAAAATGAAAAAACAACATTCATTCTTAACCTTTTTTTATTCCAACACACTTCGTACCATTTTTAAAAAATGTTTTAAAATGACATCCTTTCTTAAAATGTGTCCCATTCACCGTCAGATTTAGACACCAACACATCAACCTCTAAAGCATCACGACGACCCGGTTCTAGATCTTCTACTTGTAGTAGTTGGGGTTCCGGAGCAGGTCGCTGGAGGACAGCGTGGTCGTGGAGCGAGAGCCGGCGTCTCCGTACCGCCTCGGGTTCCCCATCAGAGCCTCCATGGCGCTGGTCGGTTTGCGCGCCGGCGACGGTTCCCTCACGCCCACCGCCGTCACGGGCGGCGCCGGCGTCGTCACGGGCGGCTTCGGCGCCGGCGAGCTGGCGGGCTCCAGCTTGACCACGGGTCTGGACGGAAGCGTGACATACGTGATGTGGGTTCCGCAGCTCTGAAGATCTGGTTTCGGCTCCTGGATCTGTTTGACGTCCGGACTCTCCTGGAGAGACTTGTTCGGGTTCGGCTCGTTTTCAAGCGACTCACACTTCTAGAAGGAAAAGAAAATGAAGTCGCGCGAAGACTTTACTTTTTTTTTTTATTTACCTTTTGTTCTTTCTTCTGGTTCTCTTTGTCACTGTCGTCCAATTTGTCGGACGATTCCGAACAACTGGAGTCCTGAGGTCACGAAACATGATCGATCTTATTAAAGGCCCAATCAGCAGTTTCTTGAAACAGTGTTTATGGCTCCCTCTAGTGTCGACTATAGTCTTGTGTCGCGAACAACCGAAGAATCTTCGTACTCGTAGTGAGAAAAATCGTAAAAACTGACACCGAGAGAGTTCTAGAAAATGAGTCATGAGTCATCAAAGGAGCGACAGCAATTTTCAACAAAATATTTAATTTTAAAAAATGTTTAATTTGCGTTAATAACTTCCGCACTTGTGTACTTCAGAAGTTTGTTAATATATTCACCATTACTTTATGTTTATTGTGTTTGTTTTTTTAATGCTTTTTATTGTATTATAATTCTCTTATCTTTATTATGAATTATGTTTTTTATTATTATTTAAATATGTTCTTAATATAATGTTTGTTAAAAACAGTTTTAAGTTAATGTGGGAAGAATAATATCTTTCTATCATCTTTCTATCATCTAAATGTTACGTATTGTGGCTTTAATGCTATATTTAGTTTGTCCATAGTACACAAAATGAACCAAATAGAAGAAAAACTTTTGGTTTACCTTCTTCTTGTCTTTCTTTTTCTTCTCCTTCTTGTCCTTCTTCTTCTTTTTCTTCTTCTTGTCATCATCACTCGAAGAATCACTTGAACTAGAAGAAGACGAACAACAATCCTGCGCCAGAAAATATTATAGATTTTCGTTTTCTTTCTTTTCTTACAGTTTCAAGAGGATTTTTCAAGAAACTTTTTTATATTACCTTCTTCTTTTTCTTCTTCTTCTTCTTCTTCTTTTTCTTCTTCTTGTCGTCATCGCTAGAAGAATCACTAGAACTAGAGGAAGAATCCTGGACGAGAAAGTATTCATCGTGAGTATATTAACAAGTATTTCTCTTTGAATTATTACAAAAAACAAACATGTTATATTACCTTCTTCTTTTTCTTCTTTTTGTCCTTCTTCTTCTTCTTCTTCTTTTTCTTCTTCTTGTCGTCATCACTACAGGATTCGCTCGATGACTCGGAGCAAGAATCCTGAGTCAATAAGCAAAATTTGGATTTAACTTAATTACATGTAAACTATAAATAGTGCTTTCTTTCTTTTAACCCTTGTGTTTTCCCCGAAAACAAATGTGTTTGTGGTATCCCTTGAGTTGCCTCTGGCTCAAGGTCAAGGGTTAAATAATATGGAAGTTGTTTTCTCTCCTACAAAAAAAATTTTCACTTGCCTTTTTCTTCTTGTCTTTCTTCTTCTTTTTCTTCTTCTTGTCATCATCACTTGAAGAATCGCTGGAAGAGTCGGACGATGAATCCTGCGTAGAAAAGTCGAACGTATTGGCTAAAGTTTTACTTATTTATTTTCCACATAACGACGTAGATGAAAAGAGAGGAACCAGATATTAAAGTGACAAAACATAAAATTTAAAATATAGTTTCTGGCTCCCCCTTGTGTTCGTTTTGCATTACGCAGATCGTTCATAATTAAACAGAATAACCGACTTACCTTTTTCTTCTTCTTGTCCTTCTTCTTCTTTTTCTTTTTCTTGTCATCATCACTTGAAGAATCACTTGAAGATTCAGAACAAGAATCCTTTTTTTGGGAAACGAGAATCAAGATCTTTTGACTTCATCATTGTAAAAGTAGTCATTCTTTAAAAAACAAAAAAAAAATGTCGTTTACCTTCTTTTTCTTCTTCTTTTTCTTCTTCTTCTTGTCATCATCGCTATCAGAACAGCTGTCGTCAGAGGAGCCGGAATCCTTAAAAAGAAAGAAGTCGTATGTTAGTTAGGCCTTTGTATTCCTTTCGGAACATAGGCCATTGATGAATAGTTTGCCTTGTGGGTTCCATGTTAGTGCCTGTTTGGTTATTGCCGTTTTGCTTTATCTTAGTGTGTGACCTATCCAGCTCCACTTTCTCCTTATCAGCTGTATCTCTATTGGCTCTTGATTGGTGCGTTCCCACAGGTTGATGTTACTGATACGGTTTTGGCCAGAAGATTCTGAGGATACGTCTAAGGCAGTGGTTGATGAAAGTCTGTAGTTTATTGGTGATGGCGTTGGAGGTCCTCCAAGTTTCTGATCCAAGTTTCTGATCCATACAACAGTACGGATCTGACGTTGGAGTTGAAGATTTTGAGCTTCGTATTGAGTGAGATGTTCTTAGTTTTCCAGATCTTATTTAATGTGGGGCGTCATAGCTCAGATGGTAGAGTGATTGCCTGCAGTCCAAAAGGTTGCAGGTTCAATCCCAGCTCCAGACAAGCTTGTGTCGTTGTGTCCCTGAAGACACTTTACTCTGATTGCTCCTGATGGCAGATTCGGCGCCATGTGGTGCAGCCTACAGCCTACTCCCATCAGTATGTGTGAATGGCTGTCAAAGCGCTTTGTGACCCTGGTCTAGAAAGGCGCTATATAAATAGAGATTATTAATATGTTGAATGTTGTTCTTGACTTGACATCTTCTTCTGTCCCACCGTTCCCTGCTATCACACTTCCCAGGTATGTCAATTTGACGACCTCTTCCAGTGTCTGGTCCCCGATGTTTATAGGACTCATGTTTTTGTTGTTTATCCGCATTATTTTGGTTTTTCCTCCGTTCATTATAAGCCCCAGTCCTGCTGCTGTTGTTTCTAGCAGTTGGGATTTCTCCTTCATCTGTTGGTGGCTATGTGAGAGTAGTGCAATGTCATCCGCAAAGTCGAGGTCCTCTAGCTGTCCTGTCAGACTCCATTGGATGCCAGTATTTGTATTGTGGGTAGCTTGCTTCATAGTCCAGTCAATGCACAAGAGGAAAAGGAAAGGGGAAAGCAGGCAGCCCTGTTTCACCCCAGTGAGCACCGTGAATGTTTCTTGTGGCTGTCCCTGGTGGAGCACTTTGCATTGCATGTCCTGGTATGTATTCTTGATGATGTTTATGTATTTGTGCCATTAAATCCCATAGCAGCTTTCGGTCTACACTGTCAAATGCTTTTTCGAAGTCGATGAAATTGACATAAAAAGGTGTGTTCCATTCTATAGATAGTTGGATGATGATCCTGAGGGTAGCAATTTGGTCACTGCATGATCTTCCGTTTCTGAAACCAGCTTGGTTTTCTCTCAGTTCATCATCAACCGCCTTTCGCAATCTCTCTAAGATGATGCGATTTAGCACTTTGCCTGGTGTTGCTATTAACACCAGGCAAGTCGTATGTTAGTTATTACATTTTTTTGAGTGATATTTCTCATGTAAACTCACCTTCTTCTTCTTCTTTTTCTTCTTCTTCTTTTTCTTCTTCTTCTTCTTCTTGTCATCATCGCTATCAGAACAGCTGTCGTCAGAGGAGCCGGAATCCTTAAAAAGAAAGAAGTCGTACCTTAGTTATTACATTTTTTTGAATTATATTTCTCATCTAAATTTACCTTCTTCTTCTTCTTCTTCTTTTTCTTCTTCTTCTTCTTCTTCTTCTTGTCATCATCGCTATCAGAACAGCTGTCGTCAGAGGAGTCGGAATCCTTAAAAAGAAAGAAGTCGTACCTTAGTTATTACATTTTTTAAAATTATATTTCTCATCTAAACTTACCTTCTTCTTCTTCTTCTTCTTTTTCTTCTTCTTCTTCTTGTCATCATCGCTGTCAGAGCAGCTGTCGTCAGAGGAGCCGGAATCCTTAAAAAGAAAGAAGTCGTACCTTAGTTATTACATTTTTTTGAGTGATATTTCTCATGTAAACTCACCTTCTTCTTCTTCTTCTTCTTCTTCTTCTTTTTCTTCTTCTTGTCATCATCACTATCAGAGCAGCTGTCGTCAGAGGAGCCGGAATCCTTGTAAGGAGAGAAAACATGTGTCAATCAAAGTCATCTTTTTTAAAGAGATATTTATTATCTAAGATGCTAAATTATTACCTTCTTCTTTTTCTTCTTCTTTTTCTTCTTCTTCTTCTTCTTCTTGTCATCATCACTATCAGAACAGCTGTCGTCAGAGGAGCCGGAATCCTTGAAAGAGAAGAAAATGTCATTTAAAAAAGTTATTTTTGAAGAGATATTAATCATTAAAAAATTGTTTTAACCTTCTTCTTCTTCTTCTTCTTCTTTTTCTTCTTCTTTTTTTTGTCGTCATCACTATCAGAGCAGCTGTCGTCAGAGGAGCCGGAATCCTTGAAAGAAAAGAAAACTCATGTCAATTAAAAAGTTAACAGTTATTTTTGAAGATATATTAATCATCAGAAAATCATATTAACCTTCTTCTTCTTCTTCTTCTTCTTCTTTTTCTTCTTCTTGTCATCGTCACTGTCAGAGGACGAGTCGTCAGAGGACGATGACGAGGAGGAAGAATCCTAAAAAAAGGCGTCAATATATTGATGAAAGTGGTCCAAAGATGGAATAAAATTGATGTTTACCTTTTTCTTTTTCTTCAACTTTTTCTTCTTCTTCTTCTTCTCTCCATCCTCTTCTCCTTCTCCTTCGTCGTCACTGATGTGACCGTCCTCGACACAAGCTTCTCCAGGGAAAGACAAGTCAGCACATTTACAGACTCCTTTATAATAAAAATAAACCTCTACGTACCATCATCTGCAGCCGCTTTAAGATCCTTGTTGTCGAGAGAAAAACAAGTTAACATTGTTGTGTTTGTTAAAGAGTCAAACGAGTTCATCCACGACTCACCTCGTCATCTCTCTTGACCTCACAGGTCGGATTCATCGCCTCCAGACCTGAAGTGGAGCAAAGTTTTTGCTTTGTCAACGACGGAAAACCGGTCGGATTGCGGTGGCGTGGAACCAGCAAACAGGACTTACCTGCTTCTGGAAGCTGTGCAGGTTTCATCTCCTCCTGCTCTTCGTCCTGTGAAGATCAACACAAACTAAAGTGAGGAGAGGAAAATATGCATAAAGGAAGGTTGAAGGTTCTGAAGCAGAATATTCGAGAACAAACTCTCACAGGTCCAGACAAGCACAACACCGGCTGTTTTCATGGCATGTTTTCAGAGTCGTAACTATATTTCCTCACGGATAACATTATATAATGTCACTTTTGTAAAATTCTGTTTAGATAAAGAAATAAAGGAAAAAGGAAAACAGAATTTTTATAAAAACTTGGTTAGTGATGATGCTATTTACTAATTATGACATGACATTATTAAATAAACAAAAAAAATATTACCGTCAATTTAAAAAAAACATATTGAGTGCATCTTAGAGGCTGAAAAATGTGTAATTTTAATGTGCATTATTTCATTTTGAAATGTATTTTATTTCAACATAAATCATAAAATAATGATTGAGAAAAACATTTTAATATAACATGTTTGTATCCCGATGTTGACATTTATTTTGTAGGAGATGATAAAAGTTAAATTTAGAGTTGAACTAGCAAAATAAAGTGTTGATTATTAATTTATGGAATATTTAAAGATGATCTCATATATATTTTCACACTCTCCTCTTTAGGGCCGCATAAAAACTTATATTTCTTAATAAATTTTCTTTTTTAAAACAACTTCAATAAAAGCCCCAGTAGGTGAGATATCATTGCTGATTTTGTCTCCCTCTAGTGTCGGGGGAGTTGCAATGTCGTGAACGTTGTTCGGCTCGTTCTATATGATTTAATTTAAACATCTTAAGACGTTTTTATTTGTTCAGGCTTTTCCTTGATTTCCTGGAACTCCTGTTGTGTTATCAGTTTTATCTTGACCTTTTAAGTATATACTATACTATACTACTATACTATTGAATATTGTTTTGATTGTTTAAGCGCTTTGTGACCCTGGTCTGGAAAAGCGCTATATAAATAAAAATTACTTACTTACTTACTTAATCTTTATTGTGTATCAGAATAAATCCTCAATGTGTCGATTAATTTACCGTTTTCTCTTCCTTTTTCTTCTCATCCTTCTTCTTATCCTTCTTCTTCTTCTTATCTTTCTTTTTCTTCTTCTTCTTCTTGTCGTCGTCACTGTCAGATGATGAGGACGAAGACGAGCTGGAATCCTGCACCAATTAAAGAATAAAAAAAATGATATTTAATATTTGAACTATTCAAAAAATACATGTCTGCGTCTGTTGACCTTTTTCTTATCCTTCTTCTTCTTCTTCTTTTTATCCTTTTTCTTCTTCTTCTTCTTCTTGTCGTCGTCACTGTCGGACGAGGACGATGAGGAAGAGCAACTGTCAGAGGACGAGCTCGAGTCCTGTTGAAGGAGTGAAAAAAGAAAAATAATGTTAACTCTAAAAGATCATTTTAATGATTACACACCTTTTTCTTTTTCTTCTTTTTCTTTTTCTTCTTCTTGTCCTCACTATCAGAACTGTCAGAGGAAGAGGAGGATGAGGAGGAAGACGAGGAATCCTGCGAAAAAGTCAACACAATTAATATGTAACAAGATAAGGTTTTGTTTTTTAATTATTTTTATAAATATTGTTTATTTTTCTAGTTCAAACATGATTTAGAAAATAATTTTAATAACATTTTAACTTAATTTTTTCGAAATATTGGACGGACAAACATTATTAATATTTTATATAAGGCATAAAATATTTTAAAATGACCTTCTTTTTCTTCTTCTTCTTCTTTTTCTTATCCTTCTTCTTCTTCTTTTTCTTTTTATCCTCGTCGTCGGACGAGCTCAGATCCTGACAACATGTTAAAGAGATCGAAGGTTCAATCATAGGTTTATTGACAAGTGTCGACGCTTCACTTACCATCTTCTCTTCTCCCAGTTCGCAGTTGGGATCTGAAAACATGGAGATGAATGAGTCGCTTTGATTCATGAATCTTTGGCAGCGTTTATCGACACTTTTCACCGATGATTCACCGTTTTAAGGATTATTAGTTATGGTCTAATATGACCCCTGAGTTATGATCATAATCTCAGGTTCTGCGAATTGGTGCTCTGCCCTCAAACGGTTAGAGGGCAGAGCACCAAATGAAGTAGAACCACATTTAACTTACATTTTATCATAATTTATATATATATATATATATATATGTGTGTGTGTGTGTATTAAACATTAAGAAAGAACATTTAAAATGAGAGACTATTTCTCTGTAATAAATATACTATACTGAAATGACTATTTTGTTTCAATTATTTGTCAATTATAAATGCAATGCTAATTTAATTTACAGCTAAGGAACATGTTTATTTTAAAAATGTATAAGATTTATAACCACTCAGCAACTGATTTATTAATTTATTGGGTTTTATCGTGATACTTAAGTAAAAAAAATTGTTGCTATTTTTCTATCAATGATCCGAAAATCATGAATTAAATATATTTATTTATGAATGTTGCTGATCTTTATTTTAATTTATATACTTTTAAGACACTATATGTCACTCATTTAAAACTTGTCTTAAACAAGTACAGGCTTGAAAGATATGTGTCAATGAAGCTTCATGAAACAGTGTCTTGATTTGCCAATTTGCAGTTTCAACAGCTGGTGAAAGCAATAGATTTTAAGAGCAGAGAGTGCCATCTAGTGGCTCACAGATGAAGCTTCATGAAGCTTCATCAACACGTCATTAGGTATTTTTATGAACAATCTGTCAATTTACAACAACGCAGTTTATTTCACCTACCAATGATGACATTATCCCACACATACGTGGTCACCTCTTCCTTCTTTTTCTTCTTCTTTTTCTTCTTTTCATCCTGATAAAAGAATTGAACATTGAAACATTTATCTTTGTTTCAAGCATCAAGTTATGTTTGATTTTGTTGATTACAGATGGCACAAAAATATATATATTTTCCAAATGGTGTTTTACACTTATTTTATTTTATTTTGTTGTGCATTTATTTAAAAAAATATATTTTATTTTTTTAAATAAACACCTACGGTGACCCCCCTTGGATAGTGACACAGAGATCTGGATACAACTGAACAAAAAAAATTCCCCCGAGTGAAGCTCATAGTAGATAAAATTGTGTTGTTGTGTTTCGTTTCCAATCATCCAGAAGCTGTTTCTTTGTTTGTGGAGGATTTCCAAATACAAAACCAGGAATAAAGTGTTTATTTTTATTTTTATTTACAGCTTTTTTTTTTAGAATCCTCCTGCCAAGTGTTTTGTCAGATCTTATATCTTCACCCGCGGACGTAACAAAACCCACGATGACGACGTTTTTGCTCCTGGGATTAGATTTTAGCTCCGAGGATGGATTCTCTCTGGATTAACTCGGAAAAAGAAGTGAGAACATTCTTACAGACACAAGAATTTATCCGTCGTGTGCAGTCAAGTCAGGAAGTGCTGTGAGGCGTCTAGTAATTGTGCGACTATTTTAGGTGTGTGTTTTGAGACACACGTCTTGTTGAAGCCTCGTGAAACATCTTGTATCATTATAGTTACTTTTAAATAGTAATTCAGTTACTAGTTACTTCTTCCAAAAGTAATTAAGTTGCCAGTTCAAGTTAAAAGTAACTAGTTACTAGGGAATGTAACTTTTTAGTAATATAAGCATAAAGGTTGACCGCTGTGATTGAAAAATGTAGAAAAATGGTAAGAACAATAAATAAAATAAACAAATAAAATAAATAATAATAATATATATAATAATAATAATAATAATAATAATAATAATGTTGGAGTATTAGGGCAAACGTTTTATTTATTTATTTAACTACGAGATTTAAGTCGTACAGAATACTTTATTACAAAATTAAAGTTGTAAAAAATACTTTATTACAAGATGAAAGTAGTAGGACAATCACTTATTGCGAGATTTAAGTCATACATAAGTAAGTAAGTAAGTAAGTAATATTTATTTATATAGCGCTTTTCGAGACCAGTACTTTATTAAGAGATAAAAAAGTAAAATCATGGAAAATCATTGATTGCAAGATTACAGTCGTACAAAATACTTTAGGAGATTAAAGTCGTAAGAAAAAAATGTATTTTCTTTTTTTTTTTGAGAGGCCCCTAACACTTGCAGGGTGGCACAAATAAAAAAATACAATTTTTTTTTAGTCTCAACAGGCCAATTTATTTTCCCCTGGAACTTAGTATTTAACATAATGAATAAATAACAATAAAACTGAACAACACTGTCAAAAAAACACAACACTAAAAATACAAAACTGTTAAACCAACCATGTAAACTTACATTTTCAGTTGAATAATAGCATAAGCTCAAGTTCATCTAGTTGAAATTAAAAATGAATTATTTTCTCTGTGTGTTTATTTGTTTTTTTAAAGCAATAACCATGTAGTTGTAGTGTTGTTGTGCGTTTTTTTTTTTTTTTAAATATCCTACACTCTCGAACGTACCGTAGGAACGCACTGAATGCATCATTCGCGTTTGAAGTTAACGTTTATCGTTTCTCTCCGAACAACCGAGCAGATAACATTGATTTGTTTTAAAGAGTTAATAAAGTTATATCGATACATCATCGTGTACAAACATAAATATTATCTCGTAAAAAAACTATAGATAGATGTAAATTTGCTCATTTCTTCTGCATAACACGTCGTTGTAGTCGCAGTAATTATAAACGTGTTACGGTTTTTATCTCTGGTTACATCACACGTTACTGTAGAAAGATACATCGTTACTGTTACTTAGTAAACGTCCAACATGGATCATGACACAGCGTTTTATTTTGAAAGGCCACTAGATGGATTGAAAAATCAGGTTCCCATGAATTTGTGGATCAGAGCAAACGATTCTAAAGCAGAGAGAGCGACATCTGGTGGTCGTTGGAAAAACAACTGTTTCATGAAGCATCGTCAACACATGGATCCTCACCTCACTGTCACTGTCTGAAGAGCAGGATGAAGAGGAGGAGGATGAAGAGCAACTGGAGGAGGAGGACGAACAGGACGAGCTGGAATCCTGTCGGAAGATTTTCATCATGATTATGATAAACACGAATCACTTCTTTAATGGAAGGATGAATGAAAAGAGGAGTGAGTCACTCTGGGAAACACACAAAAGAAACAATTAAACACACCCGTTGAAAAAGTGACAGCCACGAGAGTTTTGATAAACAAATGACATTCCGTCCAACTTCCCTGTTCTACGCCCGTCACTGAGATTGATTTGAAATGTTTCAATCCGGGCGACACCCTCGCAAACACACCCGCTGATAACATGGACGATTGTTAAATATACAAGATTGTTAAACTGCACCTTCTTCTTCTTCTTCCTTTTCTTCTTCAGCTGCTTTTTCTTTTGGACTTTCTCGTCCTCGTCCTCGCTGTCCGGGGAGCTGTCCAGAGAATACTGCTGAAGAGAAGAAATATATATGTTTAGTTTTAAAATAAAGGGATGGAAATGTGTGTTAAATAACTGCAATAGTTGTGTTTCAAGTACAAGTTCTCTGTCAAGTATACATGTACAGCATAGATGGAACTGCAGGCTGCTCACCTGCAGAACTGGTGCACCAGGAAGCCCCTTCTCCACCTCCGTCTTCCCTTCTTCCACCGGCTCCAAGGGGTCGACCGGAGACAGAACCACCTGCTGGACCTCCACAGTACCGGGTCCACCTGAGCAACAGGCGCAGAAATAAATCAGCAAATTAAACAATCAGTTAAAAGACTCTCTTAGATGCTGAAATGATCACCAATGATAATAATATAAAACTTTATCGTCAATATTATGCTTTTTAAATCAATTAAAGGAAGAATAATTTTTCAAAATAAAGTCATGAAGGGGGTCTGACCTCGGTGGATCGCGGACTCCATTTTGGGCCCGACTTCTCCTCCACCCAGACGTCCAGTAAGAGCAGTAAAGGGTGTTGACTTATGTGTGTGGAAAGAGAAAGGTGAGGTAAAAACAGGTGTGTCGAGAGTAGACTTTGTAGTTTCAAAATAAAAGCCTGGTCGTACGTGTCAACTCTAAACAGATGCCGGAGCGACACCTTTCATGCTCGTCTCTCTGCCTCATAGGAGACGACGGATAAATATATAAATCCTGACATGATCCTTTCGTCGATCCACTCGCGTTAAATAACTTGGATTGTTTTATTTTGAAAGATCTCCTGCCGTCTGTTTTTAAAGGGACGTCTCACCTGTGCTGACAGGTAAATCCTGTTTACTCGCCACAGGCTTCATCGCTGGAAGTAAAGCTTTAGAGTCACACCTCTTTATAATAACACTTTTGGCTTTGAATTAATAAAATAATGAATTTAATGAATAAATACGATCTGTATTCTTCTAGTTTAAATTACTTTCTTTACTCATTTCCTGAAAGAGAAGCAAAACATTTTTATGGTTTCAAGAACTGTTTCATTTGTATTTTAATTTAATATTTATATTTATTATTTATTTATCACTGTTTTATTGTGTCATTCGAAATATGATCATTGTTTTATTTTAACGTTCTAATAGTGTGTTTTTATTTGCCTTTAATTGTATTTTTATTTTGTTGCCAGGAAAAAGGGGATTTTTTTTAATCTGTTAGTTACTTAAAACAAGATTGAAATATTACTTTAGAGTATTTAAAAGTCTGAAGTATTTTGAGTTTGCGGTCATAAGACAAAGACAAAGACAAAAAAATACTTATAAGAAGAAAAACATTCTTTGAATGAGCAAAAAACAGTTTGAACACTTAAAGGATTAAAATAAGTAAGGAAGTAAGGAAGTAATATTTGTAGAGTGCTTTTCTAGACCAGGGTCACAAAGTGCTTAAACAATCAATACAATATCCAATAAAATAAATATTTTAGGCTATACCTTCCTTTTTCTGAAACCAAGTGGTAAAAAAATATTTTTAAATATTTTGAGGCTATACTGAGGAAATAATGTGAAACATTTAATTTGGAAAATAACATTAATTTGATTATCGTAAAGCGGTTTATTCCTATTAATTTACTTGTTTTTTTGTATTTTTTCTTATCTTAACATAACTAAAATTACTTAAAACGATGCCTTTTTCTTGAAAGTATGGCGAATCATGCTATTTTATAATCTTTGTTTTATTACTTTATTTATTATGATATTGCTTTACTTGTTTTTAACCTAAGTAAAGTAAGTTAGTAATTTTTATTTGTATAGCGCTTTTCCAGAACAGGGTCACCAAGCGCTTAAACAATCAAAACAATATTCAATAAAGTATATACTTTAAAGATCAAGATAAAACTGATAACACAACAGGAGTTCCAGAAAATCAAAGAAAAGCCTGAACAAACAAAAACGTCTTAAAACGTCTCACAGTACTTTTAATCTACTGTTTATTTATTTATTATTTTTATTATTTTGTGAACTCAAACTCCTCCTCTGTGGGAAGAATAAATGAATATCTTATCTTATATTTTAATATAAGAGTTTTTAATGAACATGTATTTCATACTTGAATACAGGAACACCGACTGAATGCTGACCTCTGGTGTGTATTTTGTGTAACTACATAATCCGGCGTTTATTTGTATTGTTCCCATCGTGTTTCCGTAGATGTAAAGCTCGCATGATTTCAATCCTTTTCCTTCAAATTAAATATAAGGATAACTTAACACGAGTGAAAACAGAAATACAGTACAAGTGACATACACGTGTAGCTTTAATAATATCTCATTAAAAAGGTTTAATGAAAAAAGAGAAGCTAATATTTAGTGTTGGAATTAACGGAAATGCTTTATTTTGAAATTAAATTGCGGAAGTGAAGATAATCCAAGCGAGAATTGACGCTTGTGTATCTTTGCTAGTTAAAGAGATGATCGTTGTTTGATCCTGGAAAATGTCAGTCACTCGCTCCGGGTCCAGACACCGAGGACACATCTAAATGAACCCAGTTCGTGGAGCGGAAGTACCAGCCGGACCTTGTGGTCCTGATCCGGGCGTTTTGTTTTTGGACGTGAATTGACGGGAAACTCGGGAGTCTTGAACCCTCGGTTCGGTTCGGTTCGTGACTCAGACGAACAGGATCTTGCGGATAAATGAGGACTAGACGCCAGAAAGACTGAGACGAGGATCCCGTCATGACGTCCTGGCCCCTTACGGTGACCCTCCTGTGGGTCAGTCTGGGTCGGTGCGGCGGGTCCGGGTCACCGGATCCCGGGTGTGACACTGGAAAGGTGAGACTTCTCGTCAGAATCATGACTGATGGCTTCACCTCGGTTTTATATCTTGCTTTAAAGGTGTCTTTGCGGCGGGACCTGCCGGTGGATGCAGGTCTGTGGAGCTGCCCATCATGGTCGGAGCCTCCTCAGGTAACCATGGTTACTGAGCACATCTTAAAAGAACGTACTTTTTCTTTCTTGTTAAACTGGCGATTTAAGAAGGAACACAGTATAACTGTTTAAGATAACACTGCCTCATTGATGGACCCTCAACAAAGAGTGTATTAAAGTGCAAAGTCATGTTACTCGAGTCACTGTTTTGTGTTTGTTTGTTGTTGATGAACCAGTTTTTTGTCCACAGAATATTCCCGGTGTCGATAAAGTGTACGATCCCCAGGTGAGTCACGGGGCAGATACTCAACACTCCAATTTGTTTTATTGTTTTGGATACATTTGTTTTATTTAAACTAACACTATTTCCTAACAGCCGGCCAGGAAGGTTTGTGTGAATAAACTGATCACCTATACTGACCCCATACCTAACAGGTGAGGCTGCTTTTGTGAGTTTTGTGTATTGGCAAAAAATATATATTTAGTGATACTGTACTAACAAGGATATGTGTTTAGTATTGTCGAGTGTTTGACTCTGGTGTTGCAGAATCTACAGACCACATGACTCTTGACGAAGTCGTAACTGCTTCCATTTGTTTTGAAAACCAAAATATGTCCAAACATCAACTTTAAAAGCTGCTGGAGTCGACTGTATCCTCTCGTCCTCAGCCCTTGTTCCTACAGCTGAGGAGGACGTAATGTTTGCTGCTGTCTAGTGGCCGGAAGTTTAACTGAAACACAAAAATTGAACAAATGCCTTAAATATTTGTTAATGTTAATTATAAAAATAACAATAAAATAAGATTTTAAGTCAAAATAATAACACACTGCTTTTGAATATCGTTACGGTTTCATGTACTACATATACATGTAGTGATTATTTAAGTGTGTGAATATTGTCTCACACCTGTAGCACTTGTGTTGCAGTGGTTCGTACAGACCCATCGAAGCCCAGACCGGCAGGTACTTGTACTGTCCTCCTCAGAGATGGCTCAACAACGTTCACGTGAGTAAGAATAATAATAAGACATTCACTCATAGAGTCAGTGTATCATCTGACAAGAGTCTGGCGGCAACAACAGCAAATGTTCCTCCTGCTGCTCAAATAGACTGTTGTGATTAAAACTTCTAGACGTCACCAGTTCCTGCTCCTCCTTAAATACCTCCTCACATGATGAGGATCAATTTTGAAGCAGTGTTTGCACAGAAGTTAAAGGTCCGACACGACCCAGGACTGATCAGGAATCAATAAACTATTTGTTTTTGTTTTCTTCAGTCGTGTAAACACAGACGTGTGATTGTTGCAACTATAGAAGTGTCGTGATGCTCAACCTCAGTTAGTCTGTGTTGATGTTTCCAAGGTGTGAAAACACAACTTGATTATACAGACAAAGCAAATCAATAAGAAAAGATAAACGTATATTTGTTTTTCAGGTCTAAAATAAAGTTGATCTGAACTACTGTGACTGTTGTGAGGGGAAGTTAAAAAATCCTTAAAATGATGGGAAATCTTCTTTTTAACTTTCTTTTTCAATTTCCTGGAAGTTAATTCAGTTCACATCTTTTAACTTTGCTAATTTAAATATTTTGATCAAACTGCTTATTTGTTTTATTCAGTATTAATGTTCAATTTGCACTATAGGTCTAAAAATAAAAAGGATATTTGTAGATTTGTTTTAGTGTAATCATGCTATGACATTATAAATAAATATGTAATTTCATATATTATTTACATTTATTAGATGACATTCATTTACATTATTCCAAAAAATCGATAAACATTTAAATGTTGATTGGAAAATTAAATTAAAATATTTTTTGGTATTTAAATAATAATGTCAAAGTGTATTATAAACACCAGGACCACACCTTTTGCTAAACTTACCTTAAATTCACTGATAAGAAACTAAGATAAAAACTTCCAATCAGTATCAATAAGTTTCAGTTTTGTCATTAACTAGTCTGGTTTATCTTCTAGATTTATCCAAACCATCAATAAGTTACAGTTGTGTCATTAACTAGTCTGGTTTACCTTCTAGATTTATTCAAACCATCAATAAGTTACAGTGGTGTCATTAACTAGTCTGGTTTACCTTCTAGATTTATTCAAACCATCAATAAGTTACATTGTGTCATTAACTAGTCTGGTTTGTCTTCTAGATTTATTCAAACCATCAATAAGTTACAGTGGTGTCATTAACTAGTCTGGTTTATCTTCTAGATTTATTCAAACCATCAATAAGTTACAGTTGTGTCATTAACTAGTCTGGTTTACCTTCTAGATTTATTCAAACCATCAATAAGTTACAGTTGCGTCATTAACTAGTCTGGTTTATCTTCTAGATTTATTCAAACCATCAATAAGTTACAGTTGTGTCGTTAACTGGTCTTGGTTATCTTCTAGATTTTTTTTAACCACCAATAAGTTACAGTTGTGTCATTAACTAGTCTGGTTTACCTTCTAGATTTATTCAAACCATCAATAAGTTACAGTTGTGTCATTAACTAGTCTGGTTTACCTTCTAGATTTATTCAAACCATCAATAAGTTACAGTTGTGTCATTAACTAGTCTGGTTTATCTTCTAGATTTATTCAAACCATCAATAAGTTACAGTGGTGTCATTAACTAGTCTGATTTAACTTCTAGATTTATTTAAACCATCGATAAGTTACAGTTGTGTCATTAACTAGTCTGGTTTACCTTCTAGATTTATTCAAACCATCAATAAGTTACATTGTGTCATTAACTAGTCTGGTTTATCTTCAAGAAAGGTGCAGTGGTTCTGCTCTACCATCCTTGTGCTCCCACCTCTGATCGTCTACTCTTGTCTGCGGTGGCGAAGGCATGTCTGCCTCATTACATCATGACGCCTCATCCCCAGCTCAACAGAACTATGGTAGGACTTGTTATACTGGAACTAAACATGATCAACTGCAGTTAAATCATGTTAAACCACAATAATTTACTTAGTTTATTTATTATTAATGTTACAGAATTATGACTTGAGCTTCCATGTCTGTCATGTGAACATGTTTTGTCATGAGATCATTATGTCATGTGAGCAGGATGTGTGTCATGTGATCATCATTTCCAGTGAACATTACGTATGTCATGTGAACATTATTAATTCACGTTAACATATGTGTCACGTGAACATTATGTCTGTCATGTGAACATTATGTGTGTGTGAACATTATATGTGTCATGTGAACATTATATGTGTCATGTGAACATTATGTGTGTCATGTGAACATTATGTGTGTCATGTGAACATTATATGTGTCATGTGATTATTATATGTCATGTGAACATTTTGTGTGTCACGTGATCATCATTTCAAGTGAACATTACGTAAGTCATGTGAACATTATTAATTCACGTTAACATATGTGTCATGTGAACATTATGTGTGTCATGTGAACATTATATGTGTCATGTGAACATTATGTGTGTCATGTGAACATTATATGTGTCATGTGAACATTATATGTGTCATGTGAACATTATGTGTGTCATGTGAACATTATATGTGTCATGTGAACATTATGTGTATCATGTGAACATTATATGTGTCATGTGAACATTATGTGTGTCATGTGAACATTATATGTGTCATGTGATTATTATATGTCATGTGAACATTTTGTGTGTCACGTGATCATCATTTCAAGTGAACATTACGTAAGTCATGTGAACATTATTAATTCACGTTAACATATGTGTCATGTGAACATTATGTGTGTCATGTGAACATTATATGTGTCATGTGAACATTATGTGTGTCATGTGAACATTATATGTGTCATGTGAACATTATATGTGTCATGTGAACATTATGTGTGTCATGTGAACATTATATGTGTCATGTGAACATTATGTGTGTCATGTGAACATTATATGTGTCATGTGAACATTATGTGTGTCATGTGAACATTATGTGTGTCATGTGAACATTGTGTGTCATGTGATTATTATATGTCATGTGAACATTTTGTGTGTCACGTGATCATCATTTCAAGTGAACATTACGTATGTCATGTGAACATTATTAATTCAAGTTAACATATGTGTCACGTGAACATTATGTGTGTCATGTGAACATTATGTGTGTCATCTGAACATTATATGTGTCATGTGAACATTATGTGTGTCATGTGAACATTATATGTGTCATGTGAACATTATGTGTGTCATGTGAACATTATATGTGTCATGTGAACATTATGTGTGTCATGTGAACATTATGTGTGTCACGTGACCATTATGTGTGTCATGTGAACATTATGTGTGTCATGTGAACATTATGTGTGTCACGTGACCATTATGTGTGTCATGTGAACATTATGTGTGTCATGTGAACATTATGTGTGTCACGTGAACATTATATGTGTCATGTGAACATTATATGTGTCATGTGAACATGTTGTCATGTGATCATTATTTCAGGTGAACATTACGTATGTCATGTGAACATTATTAATTCACGTAAACATTATATGTGTCATGTGAACAATATGTTTGTCATGTGATCATTACTTAGGTCAGATGAACATTATATACTGTATATCATGTGAACATTATGTGTGTCATGTGATCATTACTTGGCTCATTATGAAATAAGAAAATAATGATCATCTAACTTCAACTCTCCTCGTCCAGCCGGTGGCTCTGGTATCTTGGGGTCGCACCCTGGAACTCTCCAGCGCCGCCTCCCTGGAGCTCTGTGATTGGCTGCAGACCACGGCGACCAGCTTCCGCAACGGTGTGAACCAGGCCAGCAAATACAAGCTCTACCTGGTGTCCAAGCCTGGACCTCGACGGCCACCGTCCAAGGTCAGGACCGGACACGCTTCAAGGTTACATTTGCCCAAGAGTCGGCTCACCAGTCTCTTCTCTCGCAGGCGTACCTGAGGCGCTGCTGCCGACAGACCATCACGACCAGCGCCGCCAACAACAAGAACCGTCTCCACGCCGTGAAGGAGGACCAGGAACTCCCTCGAGAGAGACGAGACAGCGTCGGCGCCAAGCAGGAGGTCCACGTGGACGTCGTACCCGCCGTCGAGTCCAGACCCGTGAAGACCAACCTCAGCCGAGACTTCCTTCAACAGCTCAAGAAATCCAAACCTCGCGCTCCTGAAGTTCCTTCTAAAGGCGAACGTTCCCGTAAGCGCGGCAAGAAAGTGGAGCCGGACGTGGATAAGATGTTCCTGGGGAGCGAGGGAGTGAAGGAGAGAGAGGTGGAGGGTCAGGACGTCCTGCAGCATCCTGGGACCTCGCCGGCGGAGGTCAAGGACGAGGGCGTGATGAGCAACGGGAGAACGCCGCGGACCGACGACGCCTTCTGGGCGGCGGCGGCGCTGGGTTTCCTGCTGCTTCTGCTGGTGGCGTCGGTGCTGTACACCCGTCTGTACCGGCACTGGAGGATCGCGCCGAGCCTCTACTGGCCGGAGCACTTCGAAGACTACGACAACGTAGCAGGTGAGGTCAAAGTTCAAGTGTCTCGAGAGGAGATGATTGAGAAACAAGTTAACAAACATAAAAATCGAGATTTTTTTTCCACGATACTGTATCGATGTACATAAGCCCCGTATGGATGTTTATGGTTTATATTTAAATATAGTGTGTTTTAAACCAAATAATTCATTTTTTCTTAAATTTTAAATTAACATGCAAATATTCCTGGTCATTTTTGTGTTACAATTAAACTTCGGGCCAATAGATGGCAGCACTCATTACGTACTTCGCGGCTGAATGAACAGTAAAATCGCAAGATCCTGGTAATGACTGAGGACGAGAGGATACAGTCGACTCCAGCAGCTTTTAAAGCTGATGTTTGGACATATTTTGGTTTGAAAACGAATGAAAGCAGTTACGACTTCGTCAAGAGTCATGTGGTCTGTAAATACTACAACACCAGAGTCAAGTACTCGACAATACTACAAATATGTACTTGTTACTACTGTATCACAATAGTAGTATCATTATTATTTGTAATTCATTTTTAGTACTTGTTGTTATTTGCTTCCTGTTTGTCTAACTTTTTATGTTATTTAAAAAAATAGAAAACTGTTGACTTTTTTAACATGAAATAATAAAATAAATAATTTAATTTTTGATGACAAAATTATGTCTGAAAGGGCTTTTTCTACGTAAATAATGAAGTTAGTAAGAAAATTAATTTACTTCCAACTTAACATGGATGTCTATGTTTATCTGTCTGTCACAGAAGTAAATCGGTGTTGTCAAAATATAGAATGCTTGAATTTGACATTTTTAAATGTTGAAATTCGATTATTATTTTTTAATTTATTAACTAATTATTTTAAACAAAGTTTGATATTTTCATACCAATACTTGATTTTTTTTCTCTAATTTAATCTTTTTTCTCCTTTTTAAGCTTTTTAAAAACAATCAAAGTTGTTGGAATAAAAGTACCAATTTATTTATAGCGAATTTTTATTGAACAATAACATTTTTTTTTACAAAATGTATTTTTTAATTATTGAAATTAAAATATTATATATATATATTGTAATATTAAATACCTTTTAATTAATTATTCAAATAAAATAAAAAATCAACCTTTCAATATAGAAATAATTAAAATCAATTATTAAAAAAAACAACAATTTAAGGCTTAAAATAGTTACAAATCATATTTTAGAAAAAAAAATAAGCGATTATAGAAAAAAAGGACAGAATTAATTCAGTCTGTGTTCTTCAGTTCATCTGGTTTGAGGTCGTTTTTGAAGGATTTGTCGCTGACCCACGTTTCATTAAGAATAATGGAAAACAAAGATATAGACTTTTAAATCCGTTTCAAATGGAATTTAAATTTAAAATGTAATCGTGGTAAAAGTAATCTCAAGATACTCACAAGCTTTTCTCGATCTCTCAGACGTGATCCGTCGCAGGCTTCGACTCACCAAGAAGAGGCGGAAAAGAAGCAGAAGGAAGGAGTTTGTTCATCTTCCCAGTTCCTCCAGCTCAGACGAGCAGCTTTAGATCCTGGAAACATCCAGAATATTTAATATTTAACTGACTTTTTTTCTGTCTCTTTGTAAATGCCGTTGCTTGAATTCAGTGTTGGGTTCGTCGTCTCTGGAAAATGACTCTTGGAGGTACGAGGTCGTCGCTCACTCAGGTCTTCGCTGTACGATCGCTGCACACTTGTTACGTATGAATGTTCGTCGCCGAAGTGTTTTCAACCTTTTCTTCGGCCAAAGATTTGATGTACAGTGTTTTATTGAAGTTGCCGTTTTAGGCAACGCTTCCCGTGGCATTTGTTTGTCTTTAGTGTCATTTCTTGGATCAATAAAGGTTTTTTTCTGATACGACGCTTTCCCGAAACATTTCCACCATTTTGCTTTTGTTTTTCTCAGAATTGTATTCTTTTTCATCAAAGAACAACAACTGTGTTGTACCATGATTATGATGGGAATTAAAAATCGAATTGGATTGCAATAAAAGGAAAAATGTAAACAATAAATCAACGGAAATAAAACAAAATAATAAAATAAAATATTATAAGTAAAACAAACAAATAAATCTAGTATATAAATTAAATAAGGTAAGAATAGAAAATACCAACTAAAACGTAACATATGAAAACATAAGCAACTTAATTTAAAATGTTTTTTGTATTTCAATTGTGATGGTTTGATGAAGCTTCATGAAACAGTAATTATTTTCAGAGCCCACTAGATGGCGCTCTCTGCTCTATAACTTATCACTCTGAACATCTAATCTATAGTGATGAGCTGATGAAGCTTCATGAAACAGTAATTATTTTCAGAGCCCACTAGATGGCGCTCTCTGCTCTATAACTTATCACTTTGAACATCTAATCTATAGTGATGGTTTAATGAAGCTTCATGAAACATTACATTATTTTCAGAGCCACTAGATGGCGCTCTCTGCTCTATTATTTATCACTTTGAACATCTAATCTATAGTGATGGTTTGATGAAGCTTCATGAAACATTACATTATTTTCAGAGCCACTAGACGGCGCTTTCTGCTCTAGAACTATCGCTTTTAACATCTAATCTATAGTGATGAGCTGATGAAGCTTCATGAAACATTACATTATTTTCAGAGCCACTAGATGGCGCTCTCTGCTCTAGAACTATCGCTTTTAACATCTAATCTATAGTGATGGTTTGATGAAGCTTCATGAAACATTACATTATTTTCAGAGCCACTAGATGGCGCTCTCTGCTCTAGAACTATCACTTTTAACATCTAATCTATAGTGATGAGCTGATGAAGCTTCATGAAACAGTGTCATGTTGTTCAGAGGTCAGTAGGTGGCGCCAACAGTTTAAAAATCGGGGAAAAAACATTGAAAAAAACGGACAATTAACTTTTTTTTATTTTATATCAAATGTACATCTTATGCGTTTCCATAACAGTTGACCCTTTAAAGTCTCTACTTTGTACAATTCGTTTCATTTCTGTCCAAACATGTCGACGTAAAGAGCGATGAGGAAACGAGTGGATGGAGGCGTCGAGAGGAATTTTTTTGGTCCAACTCAAGAAGGATGTGTCGACGCCGGAGCAGGTTTGAGCTTCACAAGGTTAACTCTTTTTTTCTGAACATTCACACGAGGCACAGTCGACAGTGTCTGCTCACCCGGGGGGGCGTGACCTCTGACCCCGCCCTCCGTCATGAGATGTAGTGTCACCGAAGTAGTGTCACCGGAGTGCGTCTCAGGCTCGGATCCATGTTCGTGTTCGTGAGGAGAAATCACCGAGTGGATGTTAAAAATAGTGCAAAAATCACGATTATCACTGGTGACTTTTCCCCGTTTGGACGAGAATCAGCAGCATCAGAATATCTCAAAATTTGATTTTATTATTGAAGTTTTTTACTACTTTAATTCAATAATTTCTACATTCAAAGGTGGGTTTTTTTTTTATTGAATAAAACACTTTTTTTTTAGTTTTATAATAAGTATATTGAAAAGTTTTTTATTAATATTTTCAATGACACTTTCCTGTCACATGTCAAATTTGACTTTTAATTCATTGCATATTTGAAATAATTGTTTAACAATTACTTACTCAAGTTGTAAATATAGTTTTGATGTTTTACCTACAATTTGAGTGTCTAAAATTCTGTTGCAGAGATAAAACTATCAAAAATTAACAATAAATAGCTGCTAGGATTAGACAAAAGAAAGGAAACTGAAAAAAACGACCGAAATGAGAAAAAATTATACAGTATCTTTATTTTTTTAACTAATATTTAAAAAAAATAAAGATACTGTATATTTTTTTTAAATGTGAACTAAATGCTCCTCATTTCGGTCGTTTTCAGTTTCCTTTCTTTTGTTTAACAGAAAAAATATGTGAAAACAAAATTAAAAAATATATATATATTTCCTAACTTTCTGCCAATTTTTCAAAATCTTACATTGAATTCAAAACACTACGAATTAAAAAAAATAAAGAATTTACAACATTTATATTAGAATTAACATCAAACTATATGTAAAAATGGTTTTCATTTGGAAAATAACGCTAAAAAAACATTTCCAACCTTTCAATATCGAAATGATTGAATTAAAAAAAAATCCCAACATTTCAATAAAACATTAGTGTAAATGATTCAATATCCTGACGCACTGATTCACTTCCATAAACACGAGACCTCGTCCCGAGACTCACTCCGGCTCGATTCAATAACCCAGCGGCGGGACTCGAACCTATAGCTTAATCAAAACACACGAGAATACATGACCCGCCCGGGTAGATTTCCGCACACTCAGCAGTTTCTGTGGTGGAACCAGAGATGATGTGCAAAGGCATCGATATCAAAACGATACATTTCAAGAGTCCTCAGGAGACGACGGGAACGGAGCGGAAGAGTTAAGGAAAGAGGGATTCGTTCGTGGTCGTTTTTAGCGTTGACGAGTCGGAAACAAAAAAGTGCTTGACGGCGAGAAGAAGGCGGAGAAGACGTGAGATGTTCTCGCGAGATGGTGACGTACAAATCCCGACTGCAAGTGCAACATTTTTTAAATAAAAGGAAAATTACAGTTTTGATCCCGATGTTCCGTCGCCTTCAGAATGGATTTTTTAGAAAAAAGAACCACGACGTGGGCTTGATTGTGCTTGCCAGACTTTTCTCTTAAAAAGTGGGAAAAACGAAAAGAAAAACCAAAAACATGGCAAACGGAATCAAGCGCAGAAGTGGCGTCTCTTTGTCGATATTCCCGAAAACTTGTTTTCTACCCAACGAGGCTTTGGATTCACCGGCAGTGACTGAGGATGAGATGATCCCACTGGTTTCAGTTTTTTTTTAAAAAAAAAGGAGGATTTTGATGCGAACACGACATTTAAAAAACAGTTTCACAGGTTTCCATGAATCCCAAGGATGAGGCTCCCAAAAAAGTCTGCTGAAAGAAAAAAAACCTTTTAAGACGTAAAGAATAAAGAGTTAAATCAAGTTAAAAAAAAATGATAAACAATAAAAACCACAATTAATTCCAGTGTAAGTGTTTTTTTTTTTGTTAGTCAGTATTTCAGACGTGCAGACCAGACCTTTCTGCAGCGGCGGCGACCAAAAAAAAAAAGAAAAAGAAAACAAAAGAAATGAAGAACATGCTCTGGATCATGCGTGTTCGCCGACGGTCAGTTTTCGGGAGTCGGAGCAAGATGGCGGTCGAGGAGATGGAGGCTCTTGAGGATCAAAAAGGTCTTGTCGTTTCCTCCCAGAGGTGGTGATTGACAGCCCGGCGGGCGGGAGGCGGGTTTCTTTTTCCTGAACGTCGACACCGTCGAGCGGCAGCAGGTGGCGCCGCTTCTCCCTCCTCCTCCCGTCATCTTCGTAGAAAGTCTTCCCTCCATCTTGGCTCCGCACGACTCCTGGTCACTGCTTCTTCTCGCGGGTGGTGATGGTGACCAGTTGCTTGGCAGCTTTGGCAATGTCATAGGCGCACTGGATGACCTGCTGCGTGAGCAGCTGGTAGTCCACGGCGGGCGCGCCGGGCTCGGACGGCGCCGCCTTGCGACACTCCACCGTCAGCCGCGAGGCGCTGGACGCCAGCAGGCGCAGCGAGCAGTGGACGGCGTCCAGAGCCGGACGCTGAGGAGAGAGAGCGCCGGGAAATGATTGGTTTAGAAAACTGTGGCGTCGAAATATATGTCTCAATAAAGTTTATTTATTAAAATGTCACTATTTTTCAAAGAATAATTGACTTGTATACGGAGAGTCTATTGTTTATTATTGAAAATTCTGAATATTTGTTTGTTACTCATAGAGTTTGACGTCTTTATTCCATTTATTCTAAAATAAATGAATTAAATTTAACATTTTTTTTATCTGTAGCCTTTTAAATTCAATGTAAAAATGGTATTTGATCGTCATCAATCATTTTATATTGAATTTGAAAGGCTGGAAATGAAGATGAAAATATTAAATATAGAACATTTATTTTTGAATAATTTGAATTAAAACATTAAACTCAATGTATAAAAAAAATATTTATTCACTTAGAACTTTTTTTTAAATTCCGAAATCAGTTAATATAAAAGAAAAATTCAGCTTTCAACATATAACTTTGTATTAAATTAATTTGAATTAAAACATTAAACTCCATGTATAAAAAAAAAGATGTATTCACTTAGAATTATTTTAGTAAATTCCGAAATCAATTAAGATAAAAGAAAAATTCAGCTTTCAACATATAACTTTGTATTAAATTAATTTGAATTACAACATTAATACTCCATTTATATATATAAAAACAATTTATTCACTTAGAATTATTTTAGCAAATTCCAAAATTTCAACTTTGAACATAGAACTTTTTGTATTAAATGATTTAAATCTTTAAATAAAGAAAAAATCAAAACGTTAAAATATTAGCTTCAATAAGTCAATACTGTGACGAGCTGATACTAATGAGTTAATTGATCATGAGCTTCTATGTCGTCACATGATCCATCATTTTTATATTGAGTTTTAAAGGCTTAAAATTAAAAATGATTCAATTAAAAAAATCTATATAATTATAATAACAACATTAAACTCCATGTAAAAAATTCACTTTGAAATGTTATTTTTTAAATTCTGAAATCAATTTAGAAAACAAACAAATTCAACTTCAAACACAGAACTTTTTTGTATTTAATTATTTAAATCTTTAAATAAATAAAAATAAAGTATTATAATTCAAGCTTCAATAATTTAATACTGTGATCTTGTGATCAATAGACTTGATCGTGTGTTTCTATGTCGTCATTTGATCGCCATAATTCATTTTTATACTGAATTTAAAAGGCTAGAAATGAACAATTATTAAAAAAAAAAATTGTTTTTGAAAATTCTAATCGCAACATTAAACTCAATGAAATAATTGTATTTTTAAATTTCGAAATCAATTTACATAGAACTTTTTGTTTCCAATTATTTTAAATGAATTAAATGCTCAATAAAATGTTAGCTTCAATACTGTGATGCTCTGATATACTTTCACGAGGCAACAACAAAAACCCGTCATGGACTCACCTTAGGGAAGAGCGAGGCCATCTCGGTGACGGCGGAGTGGATCTTCTCCGAACACGGCACGAAGCTGTCGGAGGAAGTCGGGTCAGAAACGGTCGCTTTTTTTTCCACGCCTCCCCGTGTCGACGCTCACCTGTCGTGCTTGAACTCCTGGGCCGCCCTCAGCAGCTCCTGGATGTTCTTGGTCACCTGCTCCGTCTTCAGGATCACGTCCTCGGTGCAGGGCAGGGTCGGATCGGGCTCCCCGGGGTCACCGCCCCCCTCCTCCTCCCCACGACTGTCCTCCTCACTGCTGCGACCCATGCTGACCACACACACACACACACACACACACACACACACACACACACACACACACACACACACACACACACACACACACACACACACACACACACACACACACACACACACACACACACACACACACACACACACACACACACACACACACACACACACACACACACACACACACACACACACACACACACACACACACACACACACACACACATTAGTCTGTCGCACCTGGACGTGGCTTTAACTTTGTGGGCCCGAAAAATATGTTTGTGGTATCCCCTGTGTCGTCTCTGGGTCAAGGTGACCCAAAGGCCCAAAAACAAATGTGTTCGTGGTATCCCCTTTGTTCTCCAGTCAAATTGACCCGAAGGCTCGAAAACAAATGTGTTTGTGGTATCCCCTGTGTTGTCTCTGGGTAAAGGTCGCCTGAAAACCTCAAAAGAAATATGTTTGTGGTATCCCCTGTGTTGTCTCTGGGTCAAGGTGATCCGAAGGCCCGAAAACAAATGTGTTTCTGGTACCCCTGTGTCGTCTCTGGGTCAAGGTGACCCATAGCCCCGAAAAAAAATGTGTTTATGGCATCCCCTGTGTTGTCTCTGGGTCAAGGTGACCCGAAAACCCAAAAACGAATGCGTTTGTGGTATCCCCTGTGTTGTCCCTGGGTTAAAATTACCCGAATCCCCGAAAACAAATTAGTTTGTAGTATCCCCTGTGTCGTCTCTGTGTCAAGGTGACCCTAAAACCCGAAAACAAATGTGTTTGTGGTATCCCCTGTGTCGTCTTTGGGTCAAGGTGACCCAAAGGCCCGAAAACAAATGTGTTTGTGGTATCCCCTGTACCGTCTCTGGGTCAAGGTGACCCAAAGCCCCGAAAATGAATGTGTTTGTGGTATCCCCTGTGTTGTTTCTGTGTCAGGGTGACCCGAAGGCCCGAAAACTAATGTTTTTGTGGTATCTCCTTTGTTGTCTCTTATTCAAGGTGACCCAAAGGCCTGAAAAATAATGCGTTTGTCTTCTCCCCTATGTCATCTCTGGGTCAAGGTGACCCGAAGGCCTAAAAAACAAACGTGTTTGTGGTATTCCTTGTGTTGTCTCAGGGTCAAGGTGAACGACCTCCACCCCTGCATATGCATTTGTGGAAGGCAGGGAGGTTCACCTTGACCCTGAGACGACTTAAGGCTTAAAACATTAAACAAAAAACAACAAAAATCAAATTGGTCAAATCCACAAGTTAAGTTAAGGTGACACTAGATAATGAACTTTTGAGCCTCTTACCTTAAAGAGACATCGTAAGTGTGCGTGTTGTCGTAGTCGCTGTCAGTTCCACTGCCGTGTCGCTCGGATCTTGACACCTGGGAAGTCAATGTAGAAAACAAATATAAACAATGATTTTTGATAGAAAAAAATTGTATTTCAAATTGGTGAATATTTCTATAAATTTGATAAACACCTAGTTAATGATATAAAAGTAGCAGCAGTGGCTGAAATACACAGTAGCAGACTCCTCACTAAAGCTGGTAGTGATCCGTGTATCAAGATGTTCTCAATATAAAACAGCTGCTGGATCAACTTCTGGTGAAGCCACGTGGAAAAATAATAAAAAAGCCAGTGAACACATCTGGATTCTACACAAGCAACCGTACCATGTATCGACTGGTTTCCGTGGACGAGGACATGTGATGGCCGCCGTACGACGAACCACCTTTCCGTACCTGTGGAGAGCGAAGGTGACGCAGGGAAGATGATCATCAACAAAAGATTTAAAAACAGTTCAAGTGAAGAGAGGAGCGACCAGACCCTGTTCGCCTCCTGTGCACCCGAGCTCTCTGAGGTCCATCATTGGACTACATGGTCGAGCGACACCAGAGACACCATATATGTTTGCACGACTCTCGCACGGTTAGCAGACGGACGGACAGATTTCAGATGGAAACGCCGAACGGATGAACCGAAGGCTTGCGTTGAGAAGATGCACGGCTGCACCACAGTGAGTGAGAAGAACCGACAGGTGAGCAGACGGATGGAGAGAGAAGAAGAGCTGGCGTGAGACGCTGAACCACATGAAGCACAGACTAACAGATGTGGTTTGAAGGTCGGGGGAAAATAAAGATAGTTTTTCATGTCGATCTTCATTCGTGCTCCGGCGCGTTAGGGAACTAGAGTTGATTCAAACAGGCTGGAGAGGAGAACGTCAGCAGAATCAGGCAGAAGAACAGACGAGACGATCCCTCATATTCCATCTTTCTCTCCGAGGTCAACACTCTCTTCAGTTCAACTCAGTTATATCAGTGTCATCAGAATATTGAAGTTGAATTTAACATTTTAAATGTAATACATTTGTGGTTTTTAAGCATTGAATTTTATTTGTTATTAATAATTGAATTTATTATAAAATAAAAGGTTGAATTTGTTAAACATTTAATTTCAATTATTTGTATAATTTATAAAGGTTTAGGTTGTTTTCTTTTTTAATTATTGGATTAAATAATTTGTTTATCGAAAGAATTTAGAATAATTTAATGAAAATTAAATTTAAATTAAATTTGGAATATTTTCAAAATTAATTAATGATTTTTTTCAATTATTTTTACACATAGATTTTGACATTACAATTCCAAATATTAAAAAAATGTTTTTTACATATTCAACACATTTTAATTCGTAGCCTTTTAAATTCAAATTTGAAAAATTTGGTGTAACAGTGCCAGACAATTCTGTTGCCATGGTGAAGGTGCCAGTTGTTTGATGTTGTCACGTGATCGTCTGCGTCTCGCATGATTGGCTGAAAGTTCGATCCAGTAGCTCGGTACTCTTTTATTTATAGTTAGTTATTTATAGTATAGTAGCAGATGAATGTATAAAATGTATTTAGTTTAAATTACAATATCAAACTCTATGTGAAAAAAAGTGAATTCCTTTTGAAAACATTCAGTAACAAGTATTACAAATGTTGAATTAAATTATTCAAAACAAACGTATTGCTTGAAAAAGTTAAAATTAATTATTATTAAATATTGATTAAATATTCTGATGGCACTGACGTACGTCCATATAAAACATTAATTTGTCAAAAGGTTTAGTTAGCAATCATTAGGATTTAGCATCAGAGTAAGATCCAAAAAGAAAGATGAGGAATCGACGGGACAGAAGGAAAACAGAGAGAAGACCATTAGTCAGGCTTAAGAGAACCCATCAGGACCACCACAAAGAAGGTGGGGATTCAGTCGGGGGTGGGGGGCCGGCAGATTTCCAACTTACGCTGGCTGTGTTGAGGGGCTGCAGCCGAGCTGTCAGGGAGTCCAGGGCTGGGGGGCCGTGGGCCGTGGGGCCGGGGGCGGCTCCCGGTTCGTACATGGAGAAGGCCTGGCGGTCCCTCCGATGCGTGAGGGGGGCGACGGAGGAGGGCGCCGTGAGCCCGGGGGGATCCCCTCCTGACCCGAATCCGCCGAGCCCCCCTCCGCCCATCACTCCTCTCATACCGCCGCCCTGCCAGTAGGCGCTGCCGCTGCCTCCTCCTCCTCCACCGGGTCCCCCGACCCCATGGCCGGCGGCCCCCCCAGCTTGCTGGCCCCCCCGCAGCACGCTGTTCTCGGACTGCATCCGTGTGATCTACAGAAGAGGGGTCGGGGGAGGAGGCGGGGGGGGAGCAGGGGGGATGAGAAGCATGGTGGGAGGGAAAATGGGGTGGTTGTGGGGAAGGGAGGGGGGGTGTCAACCGCATGGTCAGAGACAAGCATCCATAATAACAGCAACAGTAATGGGTCAACACTTCACACATGAACTGGAGGGACACACGAGACAGGAAGTGGATGTCGGGTGAAGCGTGGGAGGCCACACACATCAGATGTTGACTAGAGAACTGATCATGAGGGGAGGACGTCTCGTGAGCTCCATGCAGAAAATCAGCAATCGTGTTTTTTGTGATTTTCTTTTATCGTTTCATTGATTTTGTATTTTATTTTGGGAATTTGACATTTATTTTCAGTGATTTTTTGTTTTGTTCCGTGAATTTGTTAAGTTGTTTCAGCGATTATGTGTTTTCTTTTTTAAATTTATTATAGTTTCACTGATTTTGTGTTTTGTTTTGTGGTATTTGTAATTTATTTTCAGTGATTTTTTGTTTCGTTCCATGAATATGTTACGTTGTTTCAGCGATTGTGTGTTTTGTTCCAGGGATTTGTTAAGTTGTTTCATTGATTATGTGTTTTCTTTTGTGCATTTGTCATAGTTTCACTGTTTTTTTTGTTTTCTTTTGTGAATTTGTTTCATTAATTGTGTTTTTTTTGTGAATTTTTAATTTATTTTCAGTGATTTTTTGTTTTGTTCCGTGAATTTGTTAAGTTGTTTCAGCGATTATGTGTTTTCTTTTTTTTTAAATTTATTATAGTTTCACTGATTTTGTGTTTTGTTTTGTGGTATTTGTCATTTATTTTCAGTGATTTTTTGTTTTGTTCCGTGAATATGTTACGTTGTTTCAGCGATTGTGTGTTTTGTTCCAGGAATTTGTTAAGTTGTTTCATTGATTATGTGTTTTCTTTTGTGCATTTATCATAGTTTCACTGATTTTTTATTTTCTTTTGTGAATTTATTATAGTTTTACAGATTTTGTGTTTTGTTTTGTGAATTTGTTTCATTAATTGTGTTTTTTTTTGTGAATTTTTAATTTATTTTCATTGATTTTGTGTTTTGTTCCATGAATTCATCATTTTGTTTTGCACCTTTCAGCCACCGTAGTAAATGCTTTAATCGCCATATCACGATTCACCTTCCACGGTCTTGCAGATTATTTTTCTTTCGTGGACGGGACTAGATATTTAAATATAAAGAAGAAAGTTGCAAAAGTTACAATATTATATTAGAATTGTATGTTTGTAAAAAGTGATCGCCATCTGCGATTAGTTGTCTGGGCGGCAAAGCATTATTTCTGTTGAGGTCACCGTTACCAAGATGGCTGTTGAGAGGTATGGCGCCTCATATGCAATGCATTTGTGTGAACAAGTAAATGTTAAATAAAATGTCAATTTTAAGTGAATATCCTAAACAAAAGTATTGCACTTCATATCCTGAGATGATGGTAAATGTAGAAGAGCGAGATGTAGCAGCACACACAAGAAAACAAGTTGTTTTGCTGCAGTACGAGGCTTCAAATACGCAGCTCTTTCAGATGGAATGCTGCACGTCTCAAAATACATCATCGAAAGACAACAATATAAAGGAGAACGAAACGCTTTTGTAAAAAAGTTTCTAGAATCCTGAATATTCAGATGTCACTCTGTCACGCTGGCTTCACTCTATTGTTGCCCTCACAGTCGAGTCGCATCTTTCCTTGGTGGCATTTATTCAAGTGCTTCTTCCCCTCCGTCTCTGTACCTCTTTCTGTAGCCGTCTGAGCTCCTCGCTCAGGTTGTTGTTGACTTTCATCAGCTGCTGAACTTTGGCTTCAGAAGAGGCCAATGCTTTCTTCACCTCCAGGTACTCCTGCAGGGTGATGGGACCGTCTGACAGGTCGGACGAGTCCATGCTCTGGAGTTGTAGGGAAGAGTGATGGAAAGAGAAAGAAAGTCAGTAAAGGGATCTTCAATGAAGCAGTTTATGCTTTTTTTGTTAAATGAAAAAACATCAAGAAAGGTATTAACTTTGTAAAGCTTACAATAATGTAAAGGGAAAAAATAATAATTGCTCTTTGTCACCAAGAAAATCATTGGATATATTTGGAGAGCATAGTAATTTACCACAAAAGTAATCCGATTATAGTTTGTATTTTTTATTTTAGAGCTTGATTTTTTGGTAGGAAAGCTCAGATAATATTCTTCTGAAATAATTAAAACTTAAAAAAAACAAATGGGTGGTTATAATAATACATAAAGACAACATAAAATAAGTTTGACATTTGATTTTTGTGTGACTTGTTTGTTTTTTTTGCAAGAAAAAAGGGTTATTTAATGGCTTTTTTAAATAAATTGCTCAATTAGTTTGACATATTTTTGTAGCCATTAAAAATGAGCACCTTCTAAGGCCATAAGAGGTTCTGGTGGAGACTGGGTCTCGGGCTGGAGTGGTCTTTCAGCGGTTTTGCCTCTGAGCCAAATTAGATTTGCAGTTTATTGTTCAATGTTTAGCAATTTCTTGTGTGGTTTCATTGTGAATTTGGACGAGTATTGTCTCATTTTATGTGCGTCTTAACTCTACAATAAAAGCTAAATGATAATGATAATGTTTTCTGTGATGATCTTTATTCTTGGACCATCTAAAGTGTACTTCGATCGAGCCACTCACATAACATAGACATTAAACTTAGGGCAACAGAATATCATCTTAGAGGCTCAAATGAGTTCATGATCATGAAATACATACAATACATATACTCGTATATAAAATACAGTCATTTACTAGTGGTTGTGGGGCCAGCAGCAAATGAAATGTGCAAAAAGGGGGACTTGGCAAAATAAAAATTAGGGAACAAAAATGTTTGGGATGATGATTTTTATGGGAATTATTTATTTATGAATTAAAATATTCTTCTTCTGCAGAAAAGACAAAGAGTTTGCTGTCAGTTCTGCTAAAGTGCAGCTGACCAAACATAAAGCTTCAGTTCATTCGCCTCCAACTTCCTGTTCATCTGAAAGTTAGTCATTTCACCAACCTCTTTCGGAAATGTTCAAACTTTTCTACATTTCTGGCGATCTCTTATCTTTTATTAGCCATTACAAAATATATTTTTTGCTTTTTATGTTTATATGGCATTTTTATTTGCATATTCCGTCTGATGTTTGAGATAAAAACGTGTTTCTAATCCATAAAATCTGGATGGGTTTCGCCTCGCGGCTCACAGGAGCGGCTGACCGTGAACTTTATCACGTCTGTCACTGGCTATAATCTTCCTCTTCTCCTCCTCTGAATGAACAATGCCTCGCTGACCCAGAATAGCTGCTGATGTCACTCAGGAGCTATGTGGCAGCTTGCGCTGTGGCCACTCCCTAAACCAGCGTGCTGGGACAAGAAGAAACGGAGGAAGCTGTGGAGGAGCTTTTAAAGCTGATGCTACCCTTTTCTCTGTGCAGAAAAGAAAACAGGGTTATTACCCTTGCACGGTTACTCCGCTGAGTGTTGTTGTTGTTCTGGGCGGTCAGCTCGCTGTCCGTGTCTTCGTCGGAAGCTACGCTGTCGTAGTCGTGCTGGTCGTCATCGAAGCCAAGGTCCAACAGATCTGCAGGATTAACAAACCACGGTTATTTTATTGCTCTAGAATAGTTGCAAAACAAATGTATTTCTTTTAATCCATCCGATTTATTTGATCTGCTCCAGATTCTTCATGAAAAAGATTGGCCTTTGCAATCACAGGAATAAAACCTCAGAAAGACGGTTTGCATTATTTAATATAAAATAGTAAAGATTTATAATGTATTTCTTTAATTTATGCAGTACAATGTATGAACTTATGGATATCAAGTATGAAAGAGTATTGAGAGCATCTAAAATGTTGAAAGTATGAAAAATCATTGTTTTAATTTTATTATTGTATTATCTTTTTTTAAATAATCAAATTAAATAATTAATACATTGAAAGGTTACTTTTTTTTTTAATGATTAACAGGAAATATAATATATGAATGGATCTCCTTTACACATGGTTTGGTATTCAGTTCATTCATTTTCTACTGTTTATCCCTTGTGGGGGGTCGCAGGGAGACTGGAGTCTATCCCAGTTACATTGGGCGAGAGGCAGGGGACACCCTGGACAGGACGCCAATTTGTCGCAGGACACACAAAGACAGACAACCATTCACACACACACTCATACCTACGGATAATTTCCCCAAGTTCTCATTCAACCTCTGTATGTTTTTGGACTGTGGGAGGAAACCAGAGTGCCCGGAGTAAACCCACGCAACACGGTGAGAACATACAAACTCCACACAGAAGGGTCACAAGTTCGCTTGGTCTGGAAGCGAACCAGCAACCTTCTTCTTGCTGTTAGGCCACCATGCGCCCGTTTGGTATTCAAATTAATAAAATAATAATAATTTAAAAAAAAAGAAGTATAATTTATATTTACAGTATATGTATTGTTACTGATTAGATCATAGAGATACAACATTTTAATATTTAAATGATTTAGTTAAATCAATCAAAAGTTAAATAAAAAACAATAATTGTCATGATTTAAAACGTTAAATTCAACCGTAAAATGTTTGGATGCTACCGATACACTTCCATACACTATCCAAAAATAATACAATAATCCCTGTATGTTCAAGCAAAGATTTCACTTTTGACCTTCAGCATGAGTTGATAAATCAAAACCATCTCATCTGTTCATCCCTCCCCCTGCGGAGAACTCACCAGTAGGGCTGCTGAGACCTTTTCCCTGCTGTCTCCGTTTGGCATCGCTCAGGATGTCTATAATGAGGGTGGCAAACTCCCGGGCATTAAAGCGGGCGAGCTTCTGGCGTCCCTGCAACAGATGAGTGACAACCTTATTAAAAAAGAGTCAAGACTTCTGCCTTGTGACAAAAAAAATGAAACGTTCACAGTAAATATCCTGCACACGGTGAACAGCTTACAGTCTGTGGTCGACTGCTGTGGAAAAACCAAGTGAACCAAAACACAGATGAGACTTATGCATTCCACATGTGCTGCAACTGTACATTAGGAGCCAGAATAGAGTTTCAGGAGCTAAATGGAACCATTCTGAAAAACATATGAAAACTGTGCCTCATTTCTCTGCATAATCAGGCCACTGTTGCGGAGCCGAGTAAACGTGGCGATGTGTGCTTTTTCAGTGTCCCTGTAAAAAGTCAATGTTTACACTAATGAGCCCCAACAGATCGAGGCAAAATATGTGAGAGGACACGTGGGGTTTTTTTCTTGTTCACACAGACTCACAGACATTTTCAATTGGCTCTATATTAATAAGTAGAAGTTTTCAAGCATCTATAAAGTGAAAGCGTGTGTGTTTACCTGGTTGCGCGTCGCAGAATACTCTGGGTTGACGGGTAAAAATGGCACCGCGCTTCGTTCAGTCACCAGAGTGCTGTGGTTCTGGGTCGTCAGCCACACTGAGGACGGAAATAAGTCGTCAAAAATAAGGCTTTGTACGAGTTTAACTTTGTCTAAGCAAGAAGATCATTTTGGCTGGATCACGAGCAGCTCATCCACCCACACGCTCTCACTCACACACTGGTATAAACAAAGCTTCGATTGAGTTCCTGTCAGGCTGCAATTTACTGTGAGCTCTGACAGTCAATGAAGTGCATGTGTGCCCCCACAACTTACCTGCTCTCTTAAAAGCACAAATTCACTGCTACTGAGGGGAAAGAAAGAGGCAAAGACGAGGAGAAAGTCAAGAATCCTCCGAAGGCACTTCCTCCCTCAGCTTCTCCTCCTCCTCCTCCCACTGCCTCCTCCTCACACTCTGTTTGCACTTCTTCAAATTTCCACGCGTCTGCTAAATCACTCTTTTTCCACTACCCAACAATTCCTTTTCGATTATTTTTTTGATTCGAAATAGTCAAGTTGCAACATGGGTCGTGATAGAAAAAAAGGTTTGGCTTTCCAAGTGCAAATAAAAAGAGTTTTCACCTCACCTGCATCGTTTTCTCTCCTGTCCACTTCATCATAGACGTCCATCGCAAGCTCCTCAAAGAGTCGGTTATTTAGCTGCCACACATACAAACACATACATTAGGATGGCTGTTCAAGCAGCACAAGGCTGTTTAGATTTGGACAAAAAATAAAAGGGAAGTTTTACCAAAAATCAATGAACAACAACATATTTTGTCACTACAGTCCTGTAAAGGTCGACATATTCAACCTTGCATTTTTACTAAATCAACGTTTAGAGTTAGGTAACAAACAAATAAAGCCAAAAACATAAATACATAAGGAATTACAGTTGATGGGCATTTTACACATTTGTCTTTAAGCCCTTTTTCCATCTTGGGATTACAAAACATCCCTCCTTGTAACAAAAAATAATGTTTTCAGTATTTATATTAAAACGATTTGAACTTATTTTTATCGTTCTATTAAAACAATGAAACATACAATGAGAGTTTTTATTTAATAGAACATAATCAAGTCTCAAACTATTGCATAATAAACAAGCAAGTAGAACTTTTTTTAAACTACCATCAATTAATGGAACCAAATCAGAATCTGTGTTCTTAAATTAAGCATGTTTAAAGAAACTTAATTGTTTTTTTTCACATTCTTCAGTGATCGTGGGTATTTTTCGACATAACCACTAATTTTGGGACAATAATGAATCCGTCAGTTTAAATCCAAAAACAATCGTTTTCAGTAAATAATTAGGTTCCCAAGCGTCACATGAAGAGAAAGAGACGAGCATTCCATCCAAAGTCTTTGCTCCTCAACACAGAATCTGCATCATCAAAACTGTCTAATATAACATATGTCGTAGAAACACAGCAGCATGATCAAAATAGCTCAACTCACCGCTTGCAGCTTCTTCTTGGCAGCCTTGGCTAGCTCTGAGAGGTCCAGACTACGAAAGATTAAAAAAGTCAAGAGTGAGACAGGAGCATGAGGACGGATGAGATCATGAAGGTGACGGGTAGAACGTAGATGAAGGAGGCATGGGAAGGAATGAAAGATGAAGGTTCAGCAGAATACAGTAGAGAAATTGACAGACGTAGATGTGATTCTAAGGAGTATAGTCGTTTCTAGCATTTCAAAAAGCTACAGCAAGAGTTGAAAAGAGATATTTATTCTATAAGCGCCTTGATGAAGAGTAGGGTTTTCTGCCCATTTAAGAAATTAAGAAAAATGTGAAACATATTTTGAGTTAACTGTGGCCTCTAAAAAAATGTATCCCAGGTTCCTTTATATATAAAGAATAAAGAAACATGTAAATTCATAAAAAAAAGGCATATTTAACAAAAGACAGCAGTTATAAATGTCATTAATTGATACAATGATGATCAGAATCTAAAAATATATCTCTACAATATTACAATACAACAACATTTACTTTGCTACCAAAAGTAGACCACAGTGAAAAACTTGCATAAAGTCATCATTGAATTAAACCACTAAAAATCTATGATCAGAGCTCCACTACAGAAAAAGGTAGAAAATGCAGAGCAGGGGAAAATGAGGATATTTTGTGGGAGTAAAACTGAACAAGGGAAGTAAAGGTACCTCTGTGACGGGCACTTAGGACGAGCTCTGGCTCCACCAAGCGCAGCGTAATGAAGAGAACGAGAAAATGAGTAAGAAAGAGAAAGAAACCGACAGAAAGAAGAGAACAGGAGCCACATCAACACCGGTTCATATCACCAAAGGAACCATTCAAAAAAGAAACCAGAAAAGGTGAAGTGCCAGTGAGAGTTAGGAGTGCAGCCAAACAGTAATACACATAGATTTTAAGTGTCCTGGGCTCAAAAAAATATTATATACCATAATGTTTCTCACCCAATTTCATATCCCAAGTATCATATGTTACAGTGCCACCCATTGGGGAGAGTACTAAACTGCATATCACAAATGATCTCAACAAATCTGCACACATTTTACAACAGTTTTTGATCGGGATAGACGACAATATTCCTCAGGTCCATACCTGTCTGCCATTTGAGGAATGATATAGTGGCCATTCTTGTGGTCTGAGGAGGAGAAGATCAAGATTTTAACAATAGGTCAAGGAAGTCCCAAGAATATTTCGTGAAGATTTTCGTGATAAAAGATGCTCCGGCGTACCAGGACGTCGACCACACAGGTAGAAAGCTAGCCGGTCTGTTAGCTCGTACTGGCACTCGACAAGTCGCTCAGCGAGCTCCATATGGCCTGCCTGCCTGGATACAAATCACCACGTGTATGGTCATAACTCTGAAGATATATTTCTAAGAAATATGAATTATATAGTATTGACCTTTACCTTGCATAATCCATGGGTGTTCGTCCATTAATGTCCGGCGCTCCAGGGTCTGCTCCGTACACCACCAACAGTTCGGCTTGCAAGACCTGACCTGCTTTGGCTGCTACATGTAAAGGGGTTGTGCCTTTCTCCTGGTGCATTGAAAACAAAAAAATATTTATTTTTATAACATGAACAATCGTTAAATACAGTCATAATATTCTTCATCAATTGCCATGTATACATGTACGTTAACACCATCATGTCATGAAACATACTATATTCCTATTTGGGAAAAGGTCATTCCAAATACAATCATATTTTTAGGACTATAAAATAAAAATATATTCAGTTCACCTAATAGTCCGGTGGGCATTATGAATAAAAATAGAACCGTTCATTGATAATGTCCCTTATAGTCCAGGAAATACGGTAAAATGCCAAGTTTTAAAGAGAAAACCCTGCAACATTCAATCTTAGATACAATAAACTGCAGCGTATAGTTCCTTGTGTGATATAGATTGTAAATTATACAGCTTACACTAAGACCACCATTGATCACCTACTGCAGGAGTGTCAAACTTTATTGCGTCACGGACCACGGACAAAGGGAACCGTTCAAAAAGACCAGAAAAGTTGGAGTGCAAGTGAGGGTTAAGGGCAGTCAAAAAGTAATCCACTGAAGTCACAGATCGATTTTAAGTGTCCAAGGTTAAAAAATATCTAAATACCCTAATGTTTCTCAACCAATTACATCACCGGTATCATATATTTTTGCATCATGGAACAAAATTATAAACACAATCTGGGCGACACTACGCTGCTCCCCAGGATCGGAGTGAGCCAGAAGGCAGATTCGATACATACCGGATGAAAGAAGTTGGCCTGAGCTCCGAGAGACAGCAGCCGGAGACACGTCTCTAAACTCCCCGTCCGCACACTTGAGTGAAGTTGCTAATTGAGAAACAGAAGGAGGGGAGGAGATAAAGAGGACGACAACACAGCTGCGAGGGGAAAACAAAAATATCCTAAAAAGCCTCCATGGAGTTGCAACACTATTAAGATGATATTATTATATTATCCTGCTGCATCAAACATATTATAGCCTGCCAGGGACACATCAGCCATCCCAGGTGAGGTGCAGGTGAAGTGTATGAATGTCTCCTCTCTGACCAGTTGACCTCAATTTCACATCAAGAGCTGCATCTGCAGAAAAAGCTCTCACCTTGCTGAGGTCTTTTGTGGTGACGCCATCGTCGTCACGACAGGGCAGCTTGTGCACGAAGGCAAGCATCTGATATTTGGCTCTGATGAACTCTGACTTTGTGGGGCTGTACAGAAAATGGGGAAATACATTAAAAGTGAAGAAGATTATGGTTAAGAGATCAATATATTTTTAGATTTATAAAGCATATTTTTTTTTAATTCCCAACAGAAAACAAAATCGTGTTTAAGGTCTTTAGATCAGGGGGTTAAAATGTAATAACACAAGGGATCAAAGTCCGAATTAATTGTATTCCTTAGCTTTCCTTAAGCTCCAAAGGCCACAATATCAACATGTACCACTTCAAATATGATTATTAAAGCATACATTAAGTATTATTAATTCAATAGAAAACATGTTGGATAACAACAAAACCTATATTGGCTATAATATATATAAACATAAGGCCATTTGAGAGGGAATTTACGTCATGAAGTAGATAAATCATCGACGTTTATTGAATACTGTTTATAATAATGTCCACTCACTGGACTTTGTCTTGGGGGTTGGGTTTTCTTCGACCACTTTGCACCTGAGCAGGATCCAGCAGACTGTGTTCCCATATGGAGTTGGCCCCACTCCCCGCCAAGGTCTGAACCATCTGCAACAGACAGTGATTATGCCGGATTAATGAAGATGCATCAATATAGGAAAACAATGACTGATTCAAAAGAAAAGAGGGGTGCGGCGTTAAGACCCTTCTGGACGATATCATCAAACCATGATTGATTTCTCTCCTCACCTGCAGTAGTGCTGGAGGCCATCCGCTGTGTCTCAGGTGCTTGACTATTGAGATGTGTCGACCTAAACTACGATGGACTGAACAGCACTCATCGCAGATCAGAACCCCTCTGTTGATGCTCGTCCACCCTGGGTCTGCAAGAAAGTGTCAAACAGTTAAAACAGTCATTTTTACTCTTAATATAGCGACAGAAATAACTAGAAAAGTTACTCACAATCAGGTCGCTATCAATTTATTTCTATACATTTATGTTATCGATAAAATACAAATTTGTGTGCAAATTTAGATGGTTAATCAAAACACCATCAACATCTGTTGGTGTCCAATGATCAACATCTCCTAAAATTATTGAAATCCAACCTCCCATTTTACATATCTTTTGCCAATAAGAGGATCACATTGCCTCCTTGGCAGAGTTAATTACAGGAAACGTATCAGAACAAGCTCCATTGCCAAACTTCAGGTCCACAAAACACATCCAAAAAAAGGCAAACTCCTGCATTATCTTCCAAATAATTCTAAACAAACAGCCCCACATAATGTTCCTCGACAAATCTGCCCGTCAGCTCTGATCATATTTATCCGATCTGAACGTGGCCTGTAGAAAATGTGTCTTTTATTAAAATTCCAACTTGTTGAAATAGCTAAGCAACAGGAAACCTACTGCTCGAATAGAAGGAGAAACCCCGTCTTCAAATGAGTACAAAGAGAAAATCTAACGACGAAAATATAAACAAAATGTACAAGTACATTCTCAGTTTACTGAGATGGAGCCAGAGCCCTGTTAATGGTTATTGGTGCAGATTCAATTTATATTTCAGTTAAGCTTGACTTTTGATTCCGTATACTCTCTTTCTTAACTTTTAACAGGACTGCATAGAAAAACATACAAAGTACATATTGGGGAAAACACCTATACATCTAAATACCAAGAAAGTTCTACTACACAGAAAATACAACATTGGTAATGAACAACTTGAGCGACAACAATGAGGGTCTCACAAACTTGCTTATAATGTATCCCAAAGGAAAAGAGAGCTTTGATATAGCAGTGAATATCGAACATATATGACTGATGAAAGTAATACATTTCACCTAGTATTGATAGTACTGACCACATCTTAATAGCCCCAAATCTTTGTGGGAAGAATTTTTTTAATGTTGCCGTTTGGGTGATCAAACTGTCACGCTCAATCTCTGGGAGATTCGGAGATTTGGATAGTCTAGAAGTTCTTCAGAGCTCACATTAACGCTTCTACAACAAAGGAGACACAATGCAAATGTATTTATCAAGAACCCATGTATCTAATGTCTCCCTAAAAGTAGGCTAACACTTCTCCTAGAATACTGAAACTGCCTACTCTGATAGACACGATCACCGATGGGATTGAACAAAGCCAGAATAGAACTTGTTGACAACATCTGATGAAGAGAACCATACCAATGTAAAACTGAAACAATGAATCAATCTTGCAATAATGAGAATAAAAATTGGATGTCATTATTAAATTAACATTGTGGCTAATTTAAAGACATTTAAAAAGGATATAGCCAAAGGCGCCTGTGTACTCTGGAGCAGACTGAGCAGAAATGTCATTAGACAGAAACGGGAATACACCAAATGTAACTACATTTAGGTTTCACTGAAACTCTAAATTACCTCTAAATGATGACGTATCCAATAACAAGTGAATTGAATCTCTTGCCGAGATCCCGCAAAGATCAACTATATTTCATCTAACAAGGTAAAAAGGAAAAAGTTCAGATCAGATTTCAATAAACTTTAAGCATGTTAGTATATATTTCTGCTCAACTAGACACACAGAACTATTTTTGTGCAGCGGTCACTTTTTGGGCCAGGATGAAACGGGCTGGGCTTAGGGTACTAATGGATTCTAAAATAATCCATTATTAGATGAACTGCGGCCTGAATTGTTGGCCTGCCGCAAATGAAGCCTAACATTCGAAATGGCTTTGATAAGAGACACAGTTACAAGTTGAAAGGAAGCCGGATATTGTGTTTTGAAGGCTACGCTGCATCCATTTCATTCCTCAATCTGTATATTAAAAAAAAAGAGAGGGGAAACTCCCAGAGGTTACACAATTAGCTTGGCCCACAGGATCAGTTACAGTACTTCCACCATTAGGATATTACATTAGAAACACTGCTGCCAGCAGCATATTGACTACAACACAACTAACCATCTATTTCACAAAGCTTACCGGTTCAACTTAGAACATCAGCATATCATTGTTATACCAATAAAGATCAATTGTACGTTAAAATATCGACTCCCGCTGTTGCTATTCATGCATTTGTATACAAGACATGCTCTTCATTCAAGCCACTCGTATCATGAACATTTCTTGTTTTGAAGTTTGTGTATACTTCATATAAACACAGATGAGACACGATTTGACATCGAAACACAACATATGACTCAGCTTTAGGGGGAAAAAAAAGGCACTTGGCTCTCAGTTACTTCTACAGCATGATCCTTCTTGGCAATAGAGTATGAGGAGGGCAGCTTTGTGACAAGAAATGTCTTAAGGCACAGCTAAGATTGGCTGCATCTCTTTGTTGCAGAGCAACTTCAGTTTATCCACTAGCTGTGTGGCAGAGATATGTCCTGCTACCAACTCACCAAGTCAGCATTTCCCATAACTTACGGCTTGAATGATCACCGTCTTGAACAAACGCAGGGATTCCCTCGAGCTAACTGACATAGATAGATAGATACATTATTGATTAGTTTGTCCAGCAGCAATAATACATCCATCCAAACAAACATCCATTAAATAAATACATGTAACAATCAAATAAATACATACAAAACGTATAAAAAGACAAATCAATAATTCAAATGTCGCCAATAAAAAGTCAAAAGAACATGTTAAACATGCATGTACGGCCAAAATAATAAACAATAAAAATGGTCCTTACAGGAGATCATATATATTAAATTAATTGCAATTGACATCCAAATGCAAAATCAAACTTTAACCCTCGACTATAAATGTGCTAACTGAGTAAAAGGGCCCGAAAGCGTTGACCAAATGTTAACTTTGCTAACTATGGGAGCAGCTGTGAGGAGAGCAGCTGCTATAAGATGCTTCATATGCACATGAATGAATGTGCAACATGGGTTGTTGAGAGATGTCATGTTAGATGAGACGCTAGTAAAATACACTTTTTTTGTTTATGACAAAGATTTAGTCCGCCAAGGTTTAATGAAACCCATTGTGTTTAAATTGCTGTGATGCTACCCTTCATAAGATCATTAAACATTTGACTTGCAAAAAGAAAGCAATTGTTAAGAGTCGTAGTTTATATTATGCTATATTATTTATAAGCATAAAAATTCACACAACCGGGATCTTAATTGTAACCATCATAAATGAGTGATGACTTAATACGACTTAGATATTAATAATGTAAATCAATTACATTACAATTGTAAAAATGGTACCACCAGTGTTGTGAATTTTAAAAATATATAATGTCAAAATACTATGCCTAAAAAAAGTAAAAACAAAAGTCAAAAGCACATTCACAAGCTTTAAGCAATAAGTTTTGCACCTTCTGTTCCAAATCTCTTTCAGATTAGTCAACATCACACCTTTTTGTCCCCTTTGGCTACAAAGTAAAATATGGGACTTACAGTTGTTCTTTCAAACGGTAGGTAAACGTAGACACTCAAAAGCAGAAAACTATAAGGTAAGGTAAGGTAAAGGTAAGGTAAAACTTTATTGATCCCTCAGGAGGTCTCCTTTGGGAAATTGTAGATTATAGATACCTGAGATAACCAGGTCTAAAGAAAGACATATTCACTGACTCTGCTTCAAGTCTTAGTGTTTATTTGTTGCCAACAAGATAGGAATCAGAACTTTTTTTTTACTTTTATTCCCAGTTCTAACAGAACATAAGATTTTTTTTGTGGTGGCAGAACAGAATAAAAAAATGAAATTAAATACAACAGAAAATAAGCAATAAAAACAGAGCCACGCACCAAGGATAATATCATACCTTGACTCGATTAAAAGTATTTGTTTCTTACCAAGAACATATTCAATTATGTTCGTATTAAGTCATCTGTGCTCCTTAAGATGAAAAAAATCCCATTTTTGTTCAGAGGATTGTTTAATGTCAAATAATATAAAAGTATATATCCACAAAGCCACCCTAGGGCTACCCCTAACTATCTGAAACCCCTCCTAAGTCGGACACTAGTGGATAAAGCGTGAATTCACCGGATTTCTGGTTGTTCTTTTTCCCTCGCGCTCATACTGAATCAGAAAAGATAATTTTTAGCCATCATACCCCTGGTCCTCATATGGCTAAGATACTCTAACACTGTTTCCCCAGAGTTTTTGTTAAACAGTTTGTTATTATCTGCAAAATCCGAAGCCTTACACTGATTTATTTAAGTATGTATTGTTAATAATATGAATCTCAATAACCCTTTCAGTGTAGTATTGTGTTTACATTTAGAATTTTTTAACTGTGTCTTTGCTGCCTTAGTTGCCAGGGCAAAAGAGTTATCAATCTCAGCAGGACTCCCCTGGCTAAATAACGGATAAATAAATAACATATAAACAGTATATTGTTAAAGCTTATTTTCAAAATTAACATAGTGCCTTATACAGATAATATCCAGATCTTAGATCATTATAAACCTGCATTGTTTGCATCTTAATGGTGTTTATAGTAGTTTGAAACATTCAAAAGGTTGTAGCATTCAGCAGATGTCACCTTAAAAACACAAAGTAGTAAATTGTTTAATAGTTGCTGCTATTGTAGTTGTTACAGCATTGTTGTTATTATGAAGTCTGCTCGTCCATTGAACTATCACTTGAAGTTTACTTATGTATTAACAATAATACAGATGTATCAGAGATTCTAAAAAAAATCTCAGACTAGAATCATGCGTTTTAAGTTAACGTGTTTGTGTTTTTTTCATTATTATAAAGTTCCAATGTCTCATCTGTGTATTTCGGGTAAAAATCTGTTAGCAAAACTTGTCGTATAGCCAAAGTTAGCTAGCCTGCTAAGCTAACTGTGGAAGCCAGGTAGACACAACAGAGTGTAAACAATAACAGAATGTGAAAAATGTATAAATCCGTCGGCAAACATGTGAGGTAAACAGCCGCAGGACTCTCCCCTCGGGGCACACGCAAAAGATTTACGATTTGTCAATAAAAACGCCTCTGACAGTGTTTATTATGGGCCTTGACGGAGATAGAAACTGGCCGTTTTCCTACTTCGCGGGCCGACTGACAGAGCGTCAATGTCGGCCCAGATTCCTCAGTAGGTCGCCCCCCCACCCCTCCCTCCCTCCTCCTCCGTCGCATTGTTCCAGGAAAACCCTCTTTTTTTTATTGTCTCATCCTCACCTGGCGCACTGCAGTCGGCGCAGACTTCCGTCCTCTGGAGCTTCCTTGACATGTTGGAAGTCGAACCTTGAGGTGGACCAGATCTTTGGTCGTCGCCCTTTTTTCCCCACCACCCGGAGCTACAGACCCGACGTCTGCCGTCAAGCGATGCGGCCCCTGGATCTCCGGAAGCCGGGGTCTGTGTGAGCGCTGGTCCCGGCCGACGGACGACAAGAATCCCCTCCTTCCTCCTCCTCCTCCTCCTCTCTTCAGTCCAGGTCTGGGGCTGAACTCAGAGTCTCTTCTCAACTTGTGCCTCCATCGCTGATCGCCGCCTGTGTGAAGCTGTTACCGCAATATTTATCAAATCTGTTCGCTGCATTGTCGTCGACTCGCCGGGAGACGGCAGCTCGCTACCTGTCAGTCTCACACCCAGAGTCTGCAGCCCACCTGCGGGGCACAGGGAGCGAGGAGGGGCCACTTTATTTTTTTAACATAATATTTTAACATACATGTAACTAAGTAAGTAATTTGTATTTATATAGTGCTTTTCCAGACCAGGGTCACAAAGCGCTTAAACAAACAAAACAATATTCAATAAAGTATATATTTTAAAGATCAAGATAAAACTGATAACACAACAGGAGTTCCAGAAAATCAAGGAAAAGCCTGAATAAATAAAAACGTCTTAAGATGTTTCTTGAAGGAGTCATAGTTAAAATATCCAATAATATGCAAGTGAAGCTTCTGATCCCATTAGAATAATAGTTTACCAAAGTACAAGTTTAATAAAAATTAAAATGATCTTAATCAATTTTTAAAGTTATAAAACTTTATCACATATATAAATAAAATAATAAATAATATATGTAAAAGTGCAAAAACATATACTTATTTATCATTATTGTATATATTATTTTATTTTGTTAAAATATCCAATTAATATGCAAGTTTACTTTAATCTTAATCAATTTTAAAGTTATAACATTTTATCAAATATACAAATAATAAATAGCAAATAAATAACATATATGTCAAAGTGCAAAAATATTACTTATTTATCATTATTGTATATATTATTTACCAAACTCCAGGCTTTTCCTTGATTCTCTGAGACTCCTGTGTTTGTCTCAGTGTTATCTTGATCTTTTAACATATACTTATTTATCATTATTGTATATATTATTTTTATTTTGTAAAAATATCCAATTAATATGCAAGTGAAGTTGTATAAGAAACGCTTCTGATCCCATGAGCATAATAGTTTACCAAAGTACAAGTTTACTAAAATTAAAATGATCTTAATCAATTTTTAAAGTTATAAAACTTTATCACATATATAAATAAAATAATAAATAATATATGTAAAAGTGCAAAAACATATACTTATTTATCATTATTGTATATATTATTTTATTTTGTTAAAATATCCAATTAATATGCAAGTTTACTTTAATCTTAATCAATTTTAAAGTTATAACATTTTATCAAATATACAAATAATAAATAGCAAATAAATAACATATATGTCTTATATTACTTATTTATCATTATTGTATATATTATTTACCAAACTCCAGGCTTTTCCTTGATTCTCTGAGACTCCTGTGTTTGTCTCAGTGTTATCTTGATCTTTTAACATATACTTATTTATCATTATTGTATATATTATTTTTATTTTGTTAAAATATCCAATCAATATGCAAGTGAAGTTGTATAAGAAATGCTTGCCATGAGCATAATAGTTTACCAAAGTACAAGTTTACTAAAAAATTAAAATGATCTTAATCCATTTTAAAGTTATAAAACTTTATCACATATACAAATAAAATAATAAATTGCAAATACATAGCATATAGGTCAAAGTGAGAAAAACATATACTGATTTATCATTATTGTACATATTATTTTATTTTGTTAAAATATCCAATTAATATGCAAGTGAAGTCGTATAAGACACGCTTCTGATCCCATAAGAATTATAGTTTACCAAAGTACAAGTTTACGAAAATAAATTATGTTGATCCATTTTAAAGTTATAAAACGTTGTCACATATACAAATAAAATAATAAATAGCAAATAAATTACTTATATGTCAAAGTGCAAAAACATTACTTATTTATCATTATTGTATATTTTGTTTTATTTTATCAAACATCTTAAGACATTTTTATTCCTGCAGGCTTTTCCTTGATTCTCTGAGACTCCTGTGTTTGTCTTGGTGTTATCTTGGTCTTTTAAAGTATATATTTTATTGAGTATTGTTTTAATTGTTTAACAGTAAGTAAGTAAGTAATTTGTATTTATAGAGCGCTTTTCCAGAGGGTCACCCTGCTCTGGAAAAGCGCTCTATAAATACTAATTACTTACTTACTTATTTACATTATTTTGTTATTATTTTTATTATTCATTAGTGTTTTTTTGTTATTATTTATAATATCTGTACAGTATGTTTACAGGTCTTGAGAAAGTGCTGCCCTTTGACTATTAATGTGGCCCTCATGAGATCGATGGGTTGTAAAGGGTAGAAAAAAAAGGCATTTAGAGTCATGTAAAAACTTGAAAAAAGAAAAAGAATTTGATTTAATTCATTACTCGTCTAAAAATATGATAACAGGGTTTTTGTTCTAAGACTTCTATCCTTCGCTTCTGTAATTTTTGTCAGTATTCATTGTTTCTCAAATATATTTAAGTGAATATGGAAACAACATTTGAAAAGAAAAGTGCCTTTGTATAACATTTTCAAAAGTAAATTAAATATAGATCAAATTCAACACATTACTGATTTAGGATATTTAGATCGATTTCCCTACTTGATTTTATACTTTTCACTCACACTTTTCTTTTTGTTTTTCTTGATGGCCAGTCACAACTGTATAAAATGTGGCCCTTGAAAAAGTTCAATTGCCCAGTCCTGTTTCAATATAAATTGTATATGTTTGTTTAATCTGTTTTGTGAACCACACATTTGATTAATAAAAAATAATTGATTTTATTCTGGCAGCAATACATTACATTTTCAGTCTTTCTTCTTGTTTTTAATAATGACTGGTTACAACGTTTTGTGTAGTTGTACTCTTGTGATTATTTTGATGATGCGCTATACTACTTAACGTTACCTGGACGATAAAAGTGTCTCTAAATGTAAGTGAAACAGTGTTTTTCATAAAGCTGAAGTACTGAGATACTTTTTTAACAGGCTCAGTATCGAATTAAAATCCTAATACTCGTAGAAAACACATGCTGTGCAGTATCTGGCAACGAAGCTGCAGATCCTCTGCTCCATTGCAATCACACTGTTCTGACACCGGGGGGAGCCAGAAACAAATGTTTCAAAATTACATATTGCTGCTTTAACTGGAGTATGAGGTTCCTTTGTCAACCACAATTGAGCTTTATCCAATTAAAAACCTCATTTATTCACACATTTATTTTCTGAAGACATAAGTTGCTAAACATTTTTTTTATATATATATGTATATTGACTGGCATCCTGTCCAGGGTGTCCCCTGCCTCTCGCCCAATGAAACTGGGATGGGCTCCAGTCTCCCCGCGACCCCGATAATGGATAAAGCTTTAAAAAAATGAATAAATGAATGAATTATCTGTGACACCAAGGATGCCAAAAATGAAAAAAAAAATTAACTAACCTGTATTAAACTTTTTTTTAGAGAAAACCTTGAGATTTCAACCCAGAATGGACATTTTAATTTGACTGGAACACCCAAAAGAACGGAAAATAAACCAAGTTGCATACTGCAGAGATTTATTTTGACATTTCAAAAAACTCTTTTGTTACTTTAAATTTCAAATGGATGACCCGGGTAGACGCAACATTCTGAAGGAAGCACATTTCAATCACATTTATCTGACTTTTATCCAACGTAACGTCAAAGTATGATCATGTATAAATGGTTCTAATGCATTAAAAAGAGTATTTTGTATTGATAATTCATTTTCACATAACACTTATTTACTTTTTTCCCTCCTTTTTGTGGTTATTTTTTTGAGTATATATTAAGTCAGTTGAAGGAATGTTTTGGAAAAAAAAAACTCTATACTATACTTAAACTATATACAAGAATAAAATTGCAGCTTATTTAGCTCAATAAATGTCCACCTAATGATGATTTTTTTTAGGGATTTTCTCGTCTTTCTTTTTGCTCTATGGCCCCTAACAACCTTCACAGAATTCAATGTGGCCCTTGAAGAATTTTGCCACCCCTTGCCATAAGGAATAAAGCGTTAGAAAATGAATGAATAAATATCGATCATGCTTTTTTTTTGCTGCCACAAAAAGGGATATTTTAGAATGAATGAATCTGTCAAAGCGCTTTGTGACCCTGGTCTAGAAAGGCGTTATATAAATAGAGATTATTATTACTATAATTATTATTATCTTTCAACACATATTATGGACCTCAATGGCAGTCATTGGTAAAAAGTAAATCTAAAGTTCAACCCAAATGACGCTTATAAATCCCCAGTCAGTTCGTCATTGTTTGGCACTTGACGGCTGGCGTGTGTGTGTGTGTGTGCGTGTGTGCGTGCGTGTGCAGTGGTTGTCGTGCCATAAGATACACGTTTTTATCACAACATCCCTCACAGCCGATTGGCTCGAGCGCGTGTCTTGTCAGCGCATCTTCTCGAGCCACCGGATGGGAGGAGAGAGAGAGAGAGAGAGAGAGAGAGAGAGAGAGAGAGAGAGAGAGAGAGAGAGAGAGAGAGAGAGAGAGAGTAGTGCAGAAAGGAGGAGTGGAGAAGGGAGAAGAAAGGCAGGAGCTGGATGAAGGTTTAGAAAAACTAAGATTGAAGATCGAAAGGCGGATCACTGGACCTCCTGACGTCTGATCCTGTGATTGACAGGAGGAGGAGGAGAGGGAGGAGAGGAGGAGGAGGAGAGGTTGGGTTGCCCCTGTTCGCCTCTGGGCATCATCACCCACCGAGGGATGGTCCTCGAGATCCTGGAGCCCAAATAAAGTGACGATTCACGACGAGGCGAGAGCAGGAGGCGAACTATGAACGAGGATGATTTCTGCTAAGAAAACTCCGGAGAAGAGTCGCTTCCCGATCCACTCGCTGGTCTGGAGCAACAAACCCCGGCAGCTGGAGAAGGACCTGACCGCCTCCGATGAGCAGGTGACACTCACACACACACACACACACACACACACACACACACACACACACACACACACACAGGCCGAAATCGCCGCGATTATACGCGTGTATTTTTTATTTATTTTTATCGGGGCGTGTGCAGACGCCCTGCTGAGAAAGACTCTCGTAGTCAATGATTGACAATAGCACGGTTTTGATGGTGCGTTCAGGGACACTTGTAGACTGTCACCCGTGACTGCTCAAATACTATGGATCGTGAGGAACATTGTCAAGTTTAAACATGTATTTTTTTTTCATGTGTGAGTGGGTGAGACGATGCAGAGAGAGAGAGAGAGCATGTGGGCGAGCACTGACCTGCCAACACCGCTGGAATAAGATATTTGTGATACATTTATAAGGATTAAATGTTTAAAATAATGACTGAAATACATTGATAGAGAAGCTTATGGAGCTGAACATGACACTCCTTCATCACAGGGGCTTCACACACTGAATAAATATTTATTTTTTTAGTTTTTGTGCAAAAACTCCGAAGCACAATGTTATTATATAAGAGGTTCTCTGCAGGTTACCCACTAAACAGTTTTTTTTTCTCAGTGCATGCATCATGCAGCAGTCTGACGGCATCACATTTCCACACATACTCGCCTACAAACCTTCTCACCGTTGACTAAATTATATCCTCCCAGTGCCACTTGAATGATAAACATATGCTCCAAGAGAGACCCCTGTTTTTTTTGTTTTTTGTTTTTTGTGTCTCACCACATGCTTCAGCTGTCGGTGAGTGTGTCGGTGACACATCCTTTTAAAGCATAGACCATAATTGTAGTGACCGTCCTGGTGGAATGGACCAAGTAATCACACCTTTTCAGGGGAAGGACAAGACAGAAAAGATCCCTCTCTGGCTCTGATGAAAACGACGGCTTGAATTGTTTGAGAAATTATCATTTTATCTGATTAAAAAGGTGCAAAGGCTTTTGTTGGAATCGACGTGTGAAGCTGTCACGACTCGAAGAAGAAAAGGAGACAAAAAACTTGTTTTTTTTTTTATTGCTGACACAGGAAATCAGTTTGATAGGTTTGGGTCGACACACTGTGGAAGTCGTGGGAAGGCTCTGACACCGAGGAGGCAGACTTTCAACAAACGTTTTCATGTCCCCTTGTTGGATTTTATGTGTCAGCTTAAGATAAACCCTACGTCAATAAAGAAATACACGGTTAATACCCAACAGTATTGAATATCTGACTCCAAGATGCTGATAACAGATCAGTGAGAGTGGAATTAAGAGACGGTTCCGTCATGCCCTGAACCAGGACTATGGTGGCCCAGAAGTGCAAAACAAAATGACAAACTATATAAGAAAATCAACATTTTCAGAAACAATTTGACAAACTCTAAAACAAAAGAACAGTTTTAGGAATATAAAACATACAGATTCTGAAACAAAATAACAATTTCACGAAAAAAATGTACATACTTTGAAGCAAAATCACAATTTCATGAACCAGAAGTGCAAAACAAAGTTACAAACACTGAGAGAAAATTATAATTTCCAGAATCAAATGTAAAAACTCTGAATCCAAATCACAATTTCCTCAAACAAAGTTAGAAACTCTAATGAAAAATCACAATTTCCTGAAACACATTTACAAACTCTGAAGCTAAATCACAATTTCCTGAAACACATTTACAAACTCTGAAGCAAAATCACAACTTCCTGAAACAAATTTACAAACTCTGAAGCTAAATCACAATTTCCTGTAACACATTTACAAACTCCAAAGCAAAATAAGAATTTCCTGAAACAAATTTACAAACCCTGAAGCAAAATCACAATGTCCTGAAATACATTTACAAAATCGGAAATAAAATAAAAAGTTACTGAAACAAATTTAGAAACCGAAAGCAAAACCAAATTTTCAGGAAAACTCAATCAGAATGAAAAAACACATCAAAATCAACATTTCCGTTATCGAATTGATAAACTCGGAAACAAAATCACAATTTCATGAAACAGACTGACAATTACTGAAACAAAATAATAATTCCCTGAAACACATTTACAAACTCTGAAACAAAACCAAAATTTCAGGAAAAAAAAGATAAATTCTGAATCATTCAAATCAACATTTCCTGAACCGAAATAGCAAACTGAAACATTTCCTGAAAAAAAAGGTTTAACCCACTAACATTTATTTTTAACATTTTTTTTACCATTAGTTATTTTCTTCTTCAGACGATGCATCAGTGCAATAAAACTGCTTTTTTTCCAGTTTCTTAAATTATGTTTTTGACTTCTTGGCCACCGTACAGGACTGAAGACTTATGTTGTGTTTCAGCTCAACGTCTGCACCGATTGTGGATGTTCATATCCACAATAATCGATTATCACCTTTATACTCTCTTGGCCTCTTGGGTAAAGAAAAAATATCTGGAGATCATGGCATCTAGACTTTTTTTTTAAATTCTAGTTTAAAGCTGTCATACTGTTATACTGTAATTCAACGGTTCTAACACTCACAACTCTTAAACTTTGAAGTTAAAAACGTATAAATAATATCTTTTTTTTATGATAAGCTTGTGTCAATAAGGTTTTTCTCTTAAAACCTAATAATTGTAGTAACTTAATACATAATCATTCATGATAACAAAGATTAGGAAGGGGGCGTTTACTCCTCGTAAGATCTGCGAAAAGGATTCATTTTTCCAGAGATTTTTTTTCCACCAGGTTTCATTTGCCGCTGTGATGATCCGTCTACTCGACCACAAATATAGCCACAGATGGCTTGAATTAAATCGCAGGATCTTCGGATGGGTCGACTCCACTCCTGTATTGAAGGCGAAGCTCAGAGTAAAAGGCAACCAAGCCCTCATTGATCGATGGCTGGTTTGATGTACAGACATGTGAAATCAATCTCAAAATGTGGGGATCTCAGGATATCCCCCCGTACATTCTGGTATCATGTCACAAACATTTAAACCCTGCAATAACTGTTTCACTAAAGCACTTTTTTAATAGAAGAAAAAACATAAAAGACTATATTAATTCACAAAAATACACTTTTCTGGTTTGAGTGACCTAGTTCACTACTTCTCTACTTCATCTATCAATACATAAAACATGTGTGATGTCTCTGAATTACTCATACATAAGTTATTTTATACTTAATCTCATTGTTGTGCAAATTCTTCTTCGATCCGGGGGTTATTTTACAAGGCAGGTTAAATAGTTTAAGAGGTAGCGAACTCTGTGATAAAAAAGATTTGCTCCTTTGTGTATTTTATCGCCTTGGAATTAACATTTTGTTTTTTTCACACATTAAGTGCGCAGTAACTGTCAGTCTTCTTTAGCGAGACCATGTTTATAGTCTTAATCCATCTGGTCTCTTAAAAAATAGCTTTAAGTTGTAGCGACGCTTGTTCTCAGGAGGCGTCGGTTCATTCAGACGTTGCAAGCTTTCAGAAATAAAGGATAAAAGAAGATGAAGGGCACATGAGAAAAGCAACAATCAAGAGCAGACCTCTGCCAAGCAGCTTGTTTATACCAATAATGTGATTGCTGTTTATCTGATTTTACCTTGAGGGAGAGATTAATACATTTTTATATTGTATTTGTAGCTGGATTTATGAACGTTTGGTGGTTTTATTCAGCGGTATTGCTTTGAAGCTTGACTCAATAAAACACAGCACACAATCCAATTAGTCTGATGAAACTTTTTTGCTGCTACTATATTACTTTAAACTTTTCAAGACTTTTAACATGCTTAGCAGAGCCGTTGCTATACCAACATCCTCCACAAAAAAACAAAGATTGCAAGTTCACTTCCCACTTAATACATCAATATATACTGTGTACATAACTGTTTAGTCGATTTGCATCCATTTTTGGAACGAGGCCCTTGGGGGAGCTATGCACTGTGTGTGTGCTTTTCTTGTCTAAAGTGTATAATGGGATACATTTTTACCCATTTGTAATTTCCTTTATATCGTGATAGGACAGCAGAAGAAGAAGGTAACACCGCACCTCTTTCGCCAGACAGAAAATGAAATATATTAGCGATTGTGAATGTTTTTGTTATCTTGCTAAAACACAGACAGATATACAGTCGTGATTACATCAGGTAGAAGTAATAAGTCACCTAAGAAAACAAGTATTTTGTGCTGTTAAGAATGAAAATAATTGAAAATCAGGGGAAATGTAACATAAAATATACTTAAATATATTTCTTCTGACTGTGTTTCTCATGATAACATATTTGCAATCGCCTCCTAATCCACATGGGTATTTTTTTACTATGATAACTAAGCATAATTTTTATATGCTACTCTGCTCTTGAACTAATAAAAGGACATCCCTTCTCATAAGCCATTAAACATACATGATTATTGCAAGGTTAGTACGCTCCTGTAAGTACCATTAGTGGATCGTAAGTACTCACACGGTCGTTCATTCTGAAGCTTTTCTTCATCGCTGCAAGACTTTCGCTGCGCCGGTCATGTCAACACCTTCAAGTGCACTGGGAAATAAGACTTCAAAAGCTGCATATAGGTCAAAGGAAGATGAATGTTAAACACAGAAAAGTTGTTTCATCCCCCAAAACTTCTTAACAAATCAGGCCAGAAATGTAACCCAGGACAGTCTGCGCCCTACTTGGCCCGCAGTTAACCAGGACATTGTGTCATGTATTGACCCAGACGTCCAGCTGTTCAGTTGAGTTATAAATGATTTTTTAGTGTCTCTGTGGTTACATTTACTCTACTTGAGTTTCTTTTTTGAGTCGTAGATCTGTTAAAGTGGATCTTCCAGAGATGACATGTGAGCTTCATATTTTAGATAAGAAGACACGAGCAGCCTTTTAAGGAAATGAACTATCTGTAAATCTGGCTTTAAGTGCTTCAAAACAGAGGGTTTTTATCATTCATCACCATTTAAAAATAGCTGTTCGTTTATGTTTTCTCTAAAAGAGAGAGCCCCAGAATAAACTAGATTTGTTTTGCCAACAAGCAGAGGCTCCTTTTTCAGTTCACTTTTGTTTTTGCTACATTATGAGTTAGATCAGGCTTCATGTCTTCTCTATTTTAATTGGTTTGCCTAAAATTTGGGTTGTTCAGTGAACACAAATATATATTTTTAACCCTTTTTGGTTAGAGGGAACAAACGTGAAAAAAAATCTGATGTTGATCTATATTTGCTGTTCCCTGATTATCCACAAAAATTCTGTACCACTATCAATCTATAGGCTCTTCTTATATAAAATTGAACATGCTATCAAACGCATAAACTGAGATACACAACGTCCCATATTGTGGCAGATTAGATGATGGCGCTCTTGGATTTTGTTTTTCTTCAGAAAGACACAGCTTTGGGACAGACAAGAACAAATAGTGTATTTAAATTTGAATTAATTAATAATAATAATAATAAAAAAACTTTTCTTTTTGACATTTTCTCTTCCAAAATCTCCTCAACACCAGATCAGCTTATGAACAGCTGTTAGAAAAGAAGAACCTTATGAGGAATATTCAACATCTATTCGTCCATGTCTCTCACTGCCGTTGAAGTGGATTCAAATATTTTCATTGTTTGATATTAGGATCCAACTGGCTCACAGTAAAAGTAATATTAGAGTTTATTCACTTCATAAGCGATCGCTTTTAACGTTATCTTTGAATGTGACTTTTCGGTGTGATCAAGAACCAGAGAAAACCTTCAAAAGGGCAAATTACGGTAACAAAGTAAACAAAGTTAAAGTTATGTTATTTAGAAAGCCGTCATAACACATATCATAGTTCATTATCCACAATCTGATTCATTACCTCATCGGTATCATCCTTCATTCAGCCAATGAAGGTCTGGAGTTAGATTCGTTCAACTGCTACAAACCGAGACTTGGCAACTTCTGCGACTTTTAGCAAGTGCTCATGGGAAATGTGGTCTCCCGTCAACGAAACACTACCACTTTAGTCCACTGGCGAACGGTCGACTTCAAATCGCATAGAGCTGATCCATTTTTTTTCTTTAAAATTAGTAGGATAATTATCCTAAAAAGGAAGTATTTATTTTTAAGTGACCTGTTTTTACAATGATAAGATTTAATTATTTAGGTTTATTACAGATTTTCATAATTCCTCCAGTGACCGTTTGTTACAATGAATAGTATTGTTGAACCATCAGTGATTTCATCGACTCAAATGTTCCACTGTTTTCCGTGGTGTGATGATAACAAAGATCGTACTGTGTCGTACATCTCTGACGCCTTAAATGCTTAAATGATAAACTGGGACGAAGACACGACATCACAATGAGATCCATGGTTAAGTCTGAGCGTATGAGTTTATGGAAATATTGTCATCGTTTAAATCTGTGTGGCTGAAGCCATTATTTGATTAGAAAGTGTTAAGCTTTAGTAATGAAACTGAAGCTGAATCGAGGGAAGCTTTAGCTTCAACGAAACACAGGGCTGGAGATTGAAGACAAGCAGAAGGAGGAGGAGGAGGCTGGGTTTGGGAGGTAATGACAGATTTTGACCATGAACAGACCATGTGGGATCGACACAGACGTAAACGAGAAATGACTGAAAAAAAGAACAAGGCTGCGAGAGAGAAACACGACGGTCCATCTCCAGACAAAAGGTGCAGCAGTTCTGCTTGATGTTTTCGCTTCTGTTCCACGTCTCAATGACTCGAGTTATATTAAACTTCAGGGCTAATATTAACATCCTCTAGTTCCTGATTTATCTTTGCTCCAGATGTACATTTTGAACCATCAACCAAAGAGATATTCTGATATAATGAAACACACACTTACACAAAATACTAAATGAAACATTAACATTAAAGTGTCATTTATTTGTTTGTTTTATTGAGTCATGAATGGGTTCGAATCTAAACCGGCACTGCAACTGTAATTTCACCCACGACAATGGAAGACTTAGTAACAGGTTTGCTTCGTCCAACTCTGCTGGATGACTTCATAGACCACCAGACACAAAAAGATCTGGACGTCGTCCATGGACCACGCAAAACAACTTTTAAGATGGACATACTTTACTCCTTCCTGCAGTGGTTTTAAAAAAAAATGTCTTTGTTTCTTGTGTAAAGTCGCACTAATGAGTTTTCAGCGACGCCATGTTCGGACTAATTAATGGCCAGCGGTCGGTCAAGGTAATCTTTTTAATGCCGACTCAGCACAGTCTAAACCAGAGAACTAAAAATAGCGTCTGCTTTCGAAACACATACCAGGTAGAGTCGAGAAGGGTTAAGACAAGTTGGTGGAAAAGGACCAACTAATGTGAACACCCAACTCTCCTGACTCACATGTTTGAAATAAAAAATAAGTCTTTCTCTCCAAGATGCATTAAGTCCCTCATCATGACCATGTTTTCAACTTATTACTTTATAAAGTAAAGTCTCGGCAAACGAGAGGTTACGAGAGCGGAGTCCGCATTATGACGTAATAATGACTTCGATCCTCCTTCAGCCAGCTGTAATCACGCCCACTTTGTTTACACAACGAGTCCCTTGGAGGTGGAGACTTGGCGGTTTAATGACAAATCTTGATTTTTGGCCAATCACAGCAGAGTGGGCGTGGTTATGGTAAATAAAATCTCATCTCCAGGAAGTGTTTTCAATGGGCGGGGCTTAAGATTTTTCCTACGTTAATATTTTAAGAGAGTTTTGTACAAATAGCCACACACTGATGAGTTAAGAGGTCCTAGATAAATTTAAGACAGACTTAAATCAATATATAAGTTTCCCTTTAAATAAACCAGAGGTGCATGGCAGAATAGAAAGAACATTTTGACTTTAGAAAACAGCAAATGATCAACAATAAGAGACTTCCATGTGGGGGAAATGACAGATTGAGGTGTTAATGTTCAACACCAGTCTATTCTAGTCATGTTTTTAAAGTATTTAATTGCTGCCTCTCGTTCAAGAAATACACATATTCAGGTGGTATTTCAAGTTCCGTTGTTCTCTCTGCATCAACGGCACGTCGGCGCCTCTCGATAAACACAACCAGATAAAAATCTGTTTTTCCTCGGATGATTTTTCGACAGGTCCGTCAGTAGAACGTCTTTGATATCCTCTCGGTCTGCGTCTCCGCACCCGTCTGCGAATATGTACGCGGATGACAGTAAACAGTGCAAACGGAGAAAACATTAAATATTCCGGAATGTAGGTCAGGATTTGACAGAGTACTTTGAATTATTTGGGCTGCAGCCGTCCTTTGAAAACTGAGAGAAACTTTGGTTATTTTCCCTTTTTATCTGTTATGCGTTTTGTACGGAAGTTTCACTTCTGAACCCGCGAAAAGCATCACGACAGACGTCTTTGTTCAAGTCTCCTCGACTCTCAAAGAGAGTGGAGACAAAGAGGGGGGGTTGAGGAAAAGTTATTTATACTCCCCGCCCTCCCGTCAAGACCTTCTGTCCCTGAGCACTTCATGAGCAAACATTTTGGAACGGCTTCTGTCTGTGCATGTGCTGCATCTTTGTGTGTTGAAATAAAAGATTGATGCGGGTCTAAGTACCTGCCAGGCTGCATCAGACCAGGCACACGTCGACCGGGGGGCGTAAGAGAAGCACAGATGCCATAGATAGAGACGCCCATCAATAATGCAATCTTCTCCATGGTTGAAGGAGGCAAAAGAGAGAAGAAACAGTTAAAACCATTGGAAGAAATTATGTTAATATACCAGTATTTACTGTAATAATCAGGGCTCAACCATGTACTTTAGGAGTCGTAGCGTAACATATATGGCTTTATTTGGGCGTGAAAGGAATGAGACGAGGAGAATGTTTTTTCTTACCGATGTGCAGGATTTGTCGTCTGTCTTTTGGTCACGAAGTACATAATATCCCCATAGACTGTATTAAATATGGATGAAGTGTCTGTGACGTCACCCATCTGTAACTGAACTATAGTTTTAAAGGAAACTCTACGATTGCGGCCAACTCGGAAGTGCAGGTCTTAAAGTTGAGCTAGAGTCCAGTCAGGAACCGGATCAAGTACCACTTAGGGTCCACCCGACTATTTTGGCCCCAGGCTCTTCATAAGTGATGCCTTGAAACATTTTTTTAAAGCTTGTTTTTTTATGAATGAACGAAACTTCACGGGCACTTTCTACCACAAGTTTAACATTTATATGGAAAAAAACAAAACACATCTTTGTCGATCGGATTATTTTCCAATCATCAATCATTCGTCTCCAATTCCCTGTCTGACGACACGTGACTTTTCACTTCAACAGAATGTGTCCGGACTACTTGTGATTGGTGTACAATAATGCACTTAAAACTGTACAATGTAAACACACAACCATTAACACTGATTTACGATTTACTATATAATGACAATTTTTGACATTTGTTGATAAAGTATGGAAAGTGACATGTGACGCGGTTCAGCCAATCAGCCGCGTCTTCACATGTAGGCCCGACACATTCTGTTGGGGTGAAAGTCAAATGCGTCTCTTTATTCATATAAATGTTTTGTGTGTTGACGTTAGCATTTGCCAAAATAGTCGGGCGGACAGGAATGATAGTTACACCAGAGTGAGGGCTGAATGATGAATGGGTGATGAAGTCCCTTTAGGTGAAACTAGTGCGGCGAGCGTATCACTGGTTAGTCAAGTCAACCATCTTCCTTCTTTGTAAACTAACAAAGATTGGTGAATGGAAATATAATAATAAGGAAAACATACAGGTTGTGCTACAGTGAAATTAACTTTTTTTTCTATACAGGTCTATATTTTCAAAATCTGTATACATTATAAGAGAGTCTCATCTTACTAAAGCCAGCCTCAAGCTGACATTCAAACTCAAACATTTTGCCCACAGCTGTTTCCTGACTGAAATCCAGGCGAACAAGAGGTTACAAGAGTCCATTTTGAAGTAATAATAGCTTCACTCCTCCTCCAGCCAGCTGTAATCACGCCCCGCTTTGTTTATACAACTTGTCCGTTGGAGGTGGAGACTTCTGGGATCGATGACGGGCAGTGACAAAACTTGACGTTCGACCAATCACAGCAGAGTGGGTGTGGTTATGGTCAGAAGATTGAATCTCCAGAAAGTGTTTTCAGTGGGCGGGGCTTAAGATCATTTTCTAATGTCAATATTTCAATGAAAAGAGAGTTTTGTACAAACACACACTGATGATACAATAGAGTCACACATCACAACAACACACACTTAGATTAACACATTAGTTGACCTTTAAATAGCCAAAGTCAATGTACATATTCTTCGTGAGATTGGCAAGAAATGAAGGTTAAAAAATTTGTAGAAGTTACGTAAAAACGATATATTTTTTTCTTCTCTTTGTTGTCCTTTAATAGTATTTGAAAACCTGTATTTCCATCTGTTCACACCTTTGACACTATCTGTGTGTTACGTGAGCGAACGCTCTCCAGTCGTAACGTATGCATGATCAGACCTGGTATCATGGAGGCAGCGACTCTTCACGTCTGAGTGACTCGACACATGCCAAGATCACATCAGTGGACGAATACAAATGGCTGCTGGTCCACATAAGATAAGTAAAGATATCACTTTGTTGAAATGTGATGCACAGGATGCGTTAGTTCAATAAAACCATCTGTCCACAATCTCTGGATTCATGATTGAGTCTGTAGCGTATCCACGTCTCCTGGGGACCGAAGGTGTGAGAAACCATTATGTAATTCATAACACTTCAATTACACTTGAGAGCAGCTTGAACTGGACCTGATCGAAGGGTAATGGCTTGATGAGCCAATCATGAAAGACATCACCTGAGATTTGAAGATGAAGAGCAATCATTTGATGATTTAATCTAAAGATGTTCAACTTAATTCAGGGAATTAAAACATATGAACATGCATTGATTAGTCTTCAACAGGGAATACAACTCTTTTTTAATGTTTTGATGACAAATAAAACTCCAATAAATACGTACGGTAGTGGCTTTGAGTTGGAAAACATTTTAAAAATGTTGTTCTTTATCGATGTCAGTGGTCAGAAAGCATTGGTAAGGGTTGTGGAAGTTGAATAACATAAGTGGAACAGAGATCCTGGTCTTCTCCAGGTGTAAATATATCACATTTACCGGGAGATGATAACGTTCTTGATGCCAGATTTGAGCAAAGTGTGTCCCTTTGACTGTGTTGATGTCTTCATAAGGTCCATGTATGATCATGTAGAAGCTTCTCTGATGGCGTACTTACATTTTTATTTTGTATTTATTCAGATTATTCATTTATATCGTAAAAACACTGGTTATTTGGTTTTTATTTGTCCTTTCTTTGACTATTTATTATTCCTATTGAAGTAGAATAACCCCTTGCTTTATCTCAGGGTCAAGGTGACCTGAACGCCTAAAACAAATGTTTTTGTGGTATCCCTTGTGTTGTCTTTGGGTCAAGGTGACCCGAAGGCCTAAAAAAAAGAAAGATTTGGGGGTATCCCTTGTGTCGTCTCTGGGTCAAGGTTCCCCGAAAGCCCGGAAACAAATGTGTTTGTGGTATCCCTTGTGTTGTCTCTGGGTTGAGGTGACCCGAAGACCCAGAAACAAATGTGTTTGTGGTATCCCTTGTGTTGTCTCTGGGTTGAGGTGACCCGAAGGCCCAGAAACAAATGTGTCTGTGGTATCCGTTGTGTTGTCTCTGGGTTGAGGTGACCCGAAGGCCCAGAAACAAATGTGTTTGTAGTATCCCTTGTGTTGTCTCTGGGTCAAGGTGAACGATCTCCCTGGCTTTCACCTTGACCCTGAGATAACACAAGGGTAAATGTTTTGAAAAACTAAAAAAACCCATATTAAGCTTTGTTTGAAAATGTTATGGCTTAAAACTTGAATCTATATATTTTTTATTGGTTTGACGGTCCCTTACAACAATACATCTGATTACCGGTCCCTAATCAACGCTGATCCTTCTATGGTTTAGTTTTGGTTTCTTCTCTCCCTCTTTTGTCATCCAGTTTCCCCCCACGTCCTCGTGCTGTAACCCCTTCTTCCGACCCCTCCAGCAACACTTGTCCTCTCACTCTACACGTCACACTTAGTATTGGAAACGCAGCTGGAATACAGGCATGAACTGATCATCACCAGCATGACTCGTCCTCCGCCGTGAATCCAGGCACAGCTGGGAGACGGTTCCAGCGTGAAAGGAATGAGCTGAAAGAAGAGAAGCTCAAAATGTCTTTTGTGAGCTTTGTCTCTCTGCGCTCGTTGGCTGCTTTTCTCCCTTATATGTCCTGACGATAAAGTTCCTTGATAGCGCTTCTATTTTGGGTTGGAATGTTTTCCACTGTTTTCCATTAATATTCAGCAGTTGACTTGGAAACTCTGAGCCACATGTTGTTGAGCTAAAGGGAGACCATGTTTGGGTTCTTAAACGCTTCTTCGGCGTCGTCTCACACTTGACGTCGTCGTGTACGCGAGCGCGAAGCCGAGGCTAACCTGTCGTCACCTGCCGATTCCTTCTCTGGCGTCCCTTTGTTTGCGTTGCTATGGCGCCTCCATCATCCACTCCCGAGGCTCCTCACTTCCCCGAGGGATCGCCGGTTGTTTTTTTTTTATCTCCGTCTGAATCCGTGTCCTCTTCATCATCCTCCTTCCTTTTGCCTTTTACGCTTCATCCATCTCTGCCATTGTACATGTCAGAGCGGCTGCTGAGAGGCAGCTCCTCAAATTGATACAGCTCTGTACACACTTTTATAAGCTGCTGAAACATCTATTCTCCCAGCTGGCTGTTGACTGACTGAACAAAAACGTTTTTGCTGTTTATTTAAATGTGTTTTTATCCCGTTCATGTAATAGTTAAAATCATATGCATATAAATAAGATCTAATTAAGTACAATATGATTATAGTAATAACTTATTTGTGTGCACACATTTGATGGATTAGTTTTAAATACACAATATATAATATTTAGGTCACAACATTTTAAACTAATGTTAAAGGTCCCACTTTTACTTTTACTTTCACGTTTACATTTTTTTTCTGTTTCATTTATTATTATTGCCTGAACTGTGTTTTATTTTGAGAAAACAACATTATCACGGGATTATTGACTAGTAGAAAATTAGTAAAACACAAACTCTTTAGAAACTAAATTTCTGTTTCAGAGCCTCATTCCATATAAATTATGTTACATTGGCACAAAGTCTCTAAAAGCGAGGAGACACAAACACACAGAACACCATCGTCGGCATACAATCAAATATACGTCGATGCAAATACACAAACGTCTAGTTGTAACTAGTCCAGAGCTTATGGTGAGTGTTTTTTCATGCATCTAATTGTAGCTTTTTTGTTACAGGTCATGCTATTGTATTTTTACTTTTTTCTACCTGAGCCTCGGTCCGTGAAAAGTATCCTGACATTAAACCAGTCCTGAACAAAAAAGCTTGGAGACCCCTGCTTTAAAATACATGTTTGTTAAATCACTGGCTGAGACGTCTACCCTGTAACTGTCATATAAAGTGAATACATTTTTAAAAGCATAGTAGAATTACTAGTTATCCACAAATTAATTCTTTGTATTATTTTGAATTTTAGAATTATCATCATTATTATTAAATCTAATCTAAGACTGATTTTAAGACATTGTTTTTCCATAAGGAAAAGCTTTTATTTGTAAAGATTAATTTTGGCGTTATCTTGTCTGTTACGTTGAGGTCCAATTGGATTCATGGACTCTATACAAAATATTTGTGTCACAACAGAAAGTTTAAACAGGGATTCATGTCTAGGGCTGGAATATACAGATATTTTTGCAGGTCATTACACCAGGGACGTGCGGTCAGACAAGTGAGGCAGAGCCATTTATCTTACATACCATAATAAACATTGTTCCAGTTTGCGCAAATCTAACCAATCACAGAAGGCCTGACACAATATTAACCAATCAGAAGCAAACAAATGCGGGTCTATCTGTCATAACAGCATCACTTCTTCACTCTTGAGCCAAACTTAAATCTGGAGAGTTCTTACTAAACTTAAGAAAATTACTTAACTTAAATTAAGAAAATTGAATCAGTTGCGTCTTCCTTGTAATCCTTAACTATCACAGTCATATTCTATACTGTTTAAGTCAATGTTTGCTAATCCTTTTTTAAATTATTGATTAGATCATCTTTCTTTATATTCATCGATTGTTTAAAACCAATTGAAAGGTCTCAGATCATTAAATATGGTTCAAGATTTTGAATACATAACTTTAAATACATTAATAATTAAAACATAATATTTCAGCTATGACTCTTATGTTAATGTCAAAGATGACATTTATGAAGCTATGAATCAATATTTAGCCACAATCTATGACTGCCATAGATCTAGAGGATGTAGAATAACATCTCACAACATATCACAACAATTCAACATAGACTTGTTGAGAAATTATTAATTAAATCAAAGTTTAAAATGTGTGTGAAGAATGACGTATGAAATAACCAATAGATAATTGAGTTTCTCTTTTGTGTTTAAATACTTGTAAATGTGACACTAAAGGAGTCAGTGCCTCACCAACCATGAACATCACGTCACTGCTTTACACATATAACCAAGTCTTAAAACTGTCTTGTCCAAATCATTGCAAAGGTTTCGTAGAATGAGCCGTTTGAGATTTTGAGGTGAGCAGTATTGGATGTATTTGAATGTTTTTCAGTGTGTTTTTGAATGAAGATAAGGATGAAGACGACTGAGCTCCAGTCGCTACATCAAAATGAACAAACATTTTTTCTCTTAAAAGAACAGATGATTTGAATTTATGTATGAGGATAATCAATATGTTCTCTGAACCAACGGTTTCTGCAGAGTTCGGTCAAGACTGCCTTCGACAGTAATCCTTAATTTTAAGTCAAGAGGCAGCTGCGTCCAAAGATCTGCCAATGTCTGGATTAAATTAGACGTCAGCATCTCGCTTCGGCGTAATGATCCGTCTTCGTCTGGCGGCGTGAAGACTTGCTGATTCCGACAATGCAGGACAACGAAAATTCTGTTACTTCTGGGAAGTTTTTTTTATACTTCATGCAGATATATCTGAAAACATATGTTTTGCACAACAAAAGGATTTGATTGAAAGCGTTGTAGCGAACATAAAATGCAATGGACAGACCCATCAATAGGACCCACAGAGGGGCCGAGACCAAATGTTGACAGAAATGTCTCAATGTCTTCTCAATGTCTCAGTGTCCATCTATCCACACTTAAATTTCGTTTACGTTTGAGTGCGCCAATTGAGTGCACTACATTTTCGCACACTGCTCATCAGGACATACTTGTGCACTCAAAATATTGTATAAAATAAGTGAAAGTGCAATAGTGCGCGATATGGGACACGTGGCTACGTTGCCTGGTATGAGTGATGCAGTAGACCAGAGGTCACCAACTTTTTTGCAACTGCGACCTCTCTGTGTGACCCCAAAGGGCTACAATAACTTTATATATATGATTATGGATGCTAAACTATATTTCTCTAACACACATTTTGATTCTACAATAATAACCATTGGGGCAACAAGAAAGGAAATGAAAAAAATCAAACATATTAAGATGCTAATTGTATAAAAATAAACTTTTAAACAGGTTATTTCTTTACATTTCGTGGCACTACCTGGTGCTTGCAGGCACCACATTGGTGACCCCCGCAATAGACCAACTGCATTCATGAGCTTCTGGCAAATCCCCCCCAGACCAACCTTCCTCTCTTACTGGATCTTTCTCGCCTGCAGTTGATTCAGAACTCTGCAGTGAGAATTCTGACCCGCTCTAGTAGAAGAACTCACATTTCTCCGATCCTTAAAACTCTTCACTGGCTTCCAGTTTCTTTCAGGATCAACTTTAAAATTCTGGTTCTTACTTTCAGATCTATTCATGGTCAGACCTTCCATCAGTGATCTGATCCAGCCTTACACCCCAGCTCGGGCTCTGAGGTCTGTGGATCAGAATCTACTGATGGTTCCTGAACACGGTTCAGGACCAGAGGAGAGAAATCCTTCCAGACTGTTGCTCCTAAGCTTTGGAACCATCTCTGTGTTTGATGATCTACTGACTCCTTCAAGAAACATCTTAAAGCGTTTTTATTTGACCTTACCTTTAAAGTATATATTTTATTGAGTATTATTTTTATTGTTCAAGCTCTTTGCGACCCTGGTCTGGAAAAGCGCTATATAAATACAAATTACTTACTTACTTACTAACTTATTTTTGCCTCAGAGTCTCCTAAAAGTTGCTTCGTCTTGTATCTAAAATCACATTCTTCCCCTTTCCTCGCCCAACAGACCGATTTGGAGACGCTGGACCCTCGAGGTCGGACGCCCCTTCACCTGGCCGTGACCCTGGGCCACCTTGACTGTGCCAAAGTCCTTCTACTGCACGGAGCCGATGTCAGCAAAGAGAACCGTAACGGATGGACCGGTGAGTGTTGTTTGTTGTTGTGACGTACACATATATGTGCTGCAGCAGCACGAGGCAGCCGTGGATTTGTTGTGAAATACATTCACAGTAAACCTGCAGATAACGCTGGAGACAATTAGTCATCCTTATCGCACACCGGGGTCCCTTGTGGCGTCCTTTGGAAGTAATCACCGAATTCACGAAACCGTCCTCGCTTTCCTTGTGTGGAAATGTGTTATCGACTTTTACGTTTCACATTTTTTCACGGCAATAACGCCGCTTCTTACAAAGGGAAGAACAAATAATCTGTTTTTTGTTGGATCTGAGGATGATTAGTTTCCAGAAAATTGAACCTTAAAGGAAAACAAATTTGTTGATTTAATTCATCCTGGACCTCTATTGTATCATCAGTGTGTGTCTGTTTGTACAGAACAATTTTTTGAGTGAAATATTAGAAAATTATCTTCAGCTCCACCCACTGAAAACACTGTTTTTCTGGAGGTGAAATCTTGTTTACCATATCACACCCACTCTGCTGTGATTGGTCAAATGTCAAGGTTTGTCACCGTGTGTCATCAATCCCGGTCTCTTTCTCCGAGAGACTCGTTGTATAAACAAAGCAGGGCGTGATTACAGCTGGCTGTAGGAGGAGTGAAGCCAGTATTACGTCTTAGTGGGCTCTCGTAACCTCTAGTTCGCCTGGATTTCAGAGCAATTTTGTAAAGTAACTTTCAAAACATGGTCATGATGAGGAACTTACTGCATCTTGGAGAGAAAGAAGACTTCAACATTTGAAACATGTGAGTGAGTCAGGAGAGTTTTTTTTACACGCTCTTGTTAAGAGTTTTTTTTTTTGTTCCTATATAAGTAGCTACAATCAATCCAATCAACTTTTCTTTGGGGCCCAAAATGACTGGTTGCAGGGGCATAGTTTAGAGGGGGAGTCTGAAGAAAGGAGGTTGGACTTTTGAATTTAAAATGTAGTTGCTTGTATATATATATATTTTAATCACAGATTTCATCTTTAGTCAAGCATCACTAAAGACTCTTTAAATAATAGACAGAGAAATTTGTAAACTTCAAGTCAAAATTTAAAATATACTTCCCAGAAGTCCGATAAATTAATGAAATGCTATTAACGTCATCATTCCTTCAGTTCAGAGTGCTTGCTGATACATGACTGAAGGGGTCCTTTATAACAATGATCCCCAACTCCTGGTCTGGGCGACGGTTAGTGAGGCATTTATTTGTATGCACAGAAAGAAAAATTGTTATTTATTGATAATTTCTGTCTAAAAGGTGTTTCATTTTGAAAAAAAATGCTATTTTCTCTGAAGTAACATTAGTCTGTGACTCTTGACACGTAAAGACACTTATTTCAGTCAAGTTTCCTCCAAAAAATAAACTGTAAACGAGTGAAAATAAGTGAAACACAAACTTTACACAAACATTTTTTATCTGAAGGTTTTGTCCCTGAGTATAATCTCACGTTAAACTGATCCGCAAGAACTAAGAATGGGTTGCAAACCCCAAGAGTAACTGATATCTTAACTTGTTCTGCTGTTTCCGTAACAAGCACACCATTTGTTATTCTGCACCTTCAAGCTCTTAAAAGCAAAAACGTTTTTTAAAATGAACCACAATAATTCATACTTATATTCACTGTCACAATACAGTTTTAGGGCATTTCTCATGGAACAAAAATGAGGTAGTTTGCAAATCAGAATGCATTTATTTTTTAAAGGGTCATAAGGTTGTTTGGTGTCTTTAATGCACAGCAGCTGTAAAATGTTAACATTAGACTTTTCTTTATACAAAAAAATGTGCTCGTACCTCGAGGGTCAAGTTGTTGAAAAGACGTCACTAATCCCAAAGGCGCTCACACCTTATAATAAGTTGCCAGGAAGTGGCATAAATTAAGTGTGAAGCTTTTGACACTGTAATTATCAGGTCCATGTAACACAAAAAAAAAAACATTTCATGAAATTGAGTCTCTTGCCTCAGGCGATTATAAACAGATACTTCAGTTCATAACAGAGATTTGAATTTGTGGATTTGCATTCTCTGAAAAATGTCTTTGTCTCTTCCCCACATTATCATAGGACATAATGAACGTGTAATTAAGCTGCGATTACAAAAACAACTCATCAACTGGCGAGAAGGAGAAACAAGGGCGACAACCAGGAGAGTAGGAACAAAAACCAGACGCAAACAAGAGGCAATCACGGGAAGCTACAGAACAGAGCTCTCAGGGGAATAAACAAAAATAAAATATGAACTGGTAATTAAGTCGCAGTCAAAACACACTCAAAGGAAGAACATTTAAATTTAGAGTGTTGAGGTTCAGAAACAAAACCTACAGGAGCAAACAGTAGAGAGCTTTACTTTACCCAGAAGGATTTGTTACGATCTGACACCACGGACTGGAACAAGGGAGCTTAAGTAGTGTCTCCAGGAGCATCGATTGGTTCCAGGCGTGTACATTACCTTTCAAAAGAAAACAACATAAGTGAAGATCACTGTGGGTACGAATATAAACTAAATTATATACGGAACAAATTAAGACAGCTTGAATGTAGTAGTCTTCAACTGACAACCTATCAAGTGTCAACTTTAAATGTAGAATACTTTTGGCTGAAAATCTGATCATGGTTAGAAGTTATATTCCTTTTTGTGTCGCTTTTGAATTTAAATTAAACATGGTATAGCATTCACCACAGAAGGTGGAAATGATTTTGGGGATTTATTTTTTACTTATTTAATGTTTGTCAGTATATGAAGCAGAGGTGTCAACGTCCACATGTTGTTTTTTTTTGTCCTCCGCGTTCATTTTTCACCAACCTTACCTTACCTTACCTTAAGCAGTGCGGATCTACTGTTGACCAATGAGGCGTGTGTGTCTTGGTCATGTGATGCTGAATGTTGCACTTTGGTGTCAATAAAGTTTTGAGCCTTTGACGGCGACTACTCAGGAGCATTTATAAAAGTTTGTTAAAAGATACAACAAGTACAACAATTGCTTTAATACGTAACATGTTTATCGCACAGGGTTTGAAATTTACAGAAATTACAAAACAAAAATAGAGAGCGTAATAATACTCCGACGCTTATTCCTATGGATCCTTGTAAAATAATACTACAGTGGCAGTGAGTTTTACCAATATTTTTGATAGATTTTTGAGCATTGTGTTCCAAGTGAAACCGGTTTGAGGTCAGTTAGTAAAATTGACAAACTTAATTAAGAAATTAATAAATAGGGCTTCCTACAATTTATAAGAAAATTATATATGCATTATAGTCCAGAATATATGTTAAAGGAAGTTGTTTGATGTATATGTTATTTTGGCTATAATTTAGTACCTATTTGACGTGGGTCTACAAGAATATTTAATTTTCTTGTCTGATAACTACTAGAAGGGCTTTGCTGTAATAGGATTAGTTGGTGTTTCATTGGGGACACAAGCCTCTAGTGGTTTTATAGCGCAACTGCAGTTACTCCCTCTTTAGTAAAAAAAAGTGTAACAAGCTAATATGAAGCTAGAAAAACTAGGATTTAGTCAGATTTCTATGTCATTTCAGAAGAAACAAGTTGATTTAGGAAGTAAAAAAGGGTTAAAACGTCACACTTTCATTTGTGAATGATATGTTCTCTTTGTAAAATAAACAAATAATCGTGCACGTTATTAAAGGACATTAAAGCCACAGTTTTTCAAAAGGTTATACATTTGTAAAGATCTCATTTTGCAAAGCAGCTCTTCCCCAGAAGCTCCATTTTAGAAAGCCATTGTTAAGTTTAGTCGCGGCTGCTCGAGTGCGAACATCATTTATTTTCACTCTTGCAGATGGAAACCCGGCGAGGGACATAAATAGAGTGCGAGATCAATTAAATCTTAACCTTGAACATGGTGATCATCGCACTTAACGACTCTGAGAGAGAACATCGGTCCTGGAAGTGTAGAACAGCCTGTAGGATGGAGAGCGTCGCCCGGAGAGTGATGGCAGCTCGGCGGGAACAAGCTCCACGAGGCTCCCTCTGACCTCGCCTCTAAATCGCTCTCGCACATAAATTTAAGATGAAGTCGGAGTGATTGGCTTTACTTTACCCTCTTTTTTTCCTTTTCGCCCTCTCAGTTCTTCAGGAGGCGGTGAGCACCAGGGACCCCGAGCTGGTGCGTCTGGTGCTCCGTTACCGTGACTACCAGAGGACTGCCAAGAGGCTGGCGGGCATCCCCGTCCTGCTGGAGAGACTGAGCCAAGTGGGATTTCACACAAACACTCACATGCACTTTTTTTAGAAGAGTCGGAGACACTTCTCAGAGTCTAGGAAACTCAGAAGAAAAACATGCACAGAGAGTCTACATATAGAAAACCTGTATATATATATATATATATATATATGAAACATGTCCAAATTATGACATATAAACCTTATATATTACATAATAAACAAGTAATATTTCCAGAATTTCACTTTCTTTTAAAGGGCACCTAATGTGCTGATTTAAGTGCGTCTTAAATTGTTCTAGGACCTCTATTATACTCATCGCTATGTTTCTTTTTGCACAAAACTCTCATTTAATAAAGATATTTACATTAGAAAATAGGCTTAAGCCCCGCCCACTTAAAATGAGTGGGAAGAAATCTCGTCCAAGCAAACACGCCCACTCTGCTCTGATTGGTCACAAAAACATAAGTTGCATTCAAGGACTCACGTAAATTTCAAACTCACCCCTGAAACTCCAGTGCTGTGTCTCAAATCGCATACTTGCGTACTCAAAGTTAGTATTTTTAGTGCGTTAGTGCGTCTCAATTCTTAGTATGCGAAATTTAGTGCGCCATGCACACTAAATTGGCGTACTAACACGCCCACAAAACTGAGTATGGATCGATGGACACTATATACCCTAAACGGCTGCCATCTTAGTGACGTTTTAAACGGAAGTTACGTCATATATATATATATATATATATATATATATATATATATATATATATTCATTTACTTACAGGTGCATTTTCAGCAGCAGTAGAAGGACGACACGTATTCGGTGCTGATACCAGCTTAAATATCTCGGGAATATTTCGATTCTCATATTTTTTCTTTATTTATTTTTCCAAAGTTGCAAAACGTGCTGCCAGCAGGTGGCGATAGCGTTCAAACAGCTGGTTGAAACATCGTTAAATAGTAGTAGAAGAAGAAGCTGTCATGTGATTTCCGGTTAGTGTGTAGCAGCAGAGTTTGATTTGGTTATATATCACCTTTTTTTTTTTTAAACCTGGGCAATGCCAAGTATTTTAACTAGTTGTATACAAAAAACTTGCACTAATCAATATCTCTTTATAAATAATTGAATATAATCTTAAAGAATAATGATCTAAAAGTCTTGTTTCTACAAAAAAAACGTAATTAAAACAACAATCTAATTCAGCAGAAGCTTTGACTGAGAGAGTAAAGAAAACAAGAAATACCTACAAGCACAGTTTTTGTAAATACAACGTCAAAGCTATTGAGGTAAAAACCTTTGGGAACTGAAACACTTAATTAATAATAATTTAATATTAGATCTTGACTAACAAACATTAAGATACAAGCAAACGTCTCAGAAAAAAGTATTTCTTTTTTTTTTCAAAATAAAAGACCTTACAGAACTGAATCAATTCAAAGGAAATCCGTTAACAAATATATTTCTGTTTACAAACCAGTAGTGAGCCGCTGACCTGTTGTTTTACAAAACCAAATATTCATGTTGTTAGTGTTATTCTTATCTATCAGAGTTTAGGAAATATTCCCTTCAGCAACATCTAATATTTTACAAATTAGTTCGAGGTCCTCCAGGGAGACGTTCTCAGATGGCGCTGAATAATTCATCATGTTTTCCGGTGAATCAGAACCACCAGATGTCCAGAACAGTAGAAGGTGACAAAGATGTCGGTTCGATTTATTCGTTTGAAAAAAGTTCTGATGGTCAGAGATTCTGAACTCGACTTTCTGTGGATAATGAAAGCCAAAGATCTGAACCACATTCATCATGATGTCGATTCGATGGATTAGAGTTGATTTAGTTTGACAACTAAGAATTTTAATTTGTATTTATTAAAACTTAATTATTCTTGGATTTTTGTTCTATTAAGTCATTTATGTAGATATTTATTTTTCCTTAATATATATAATATAATATATAATATTTTAAGTCATATTGAGACTATGTTTAGCAAAAAGAAATTCTATATAATTTTTCAATGAAACTTTATTCATATTTTATTAGAATATTTAATTTAATTTTGCGTCAAAATGTTCTATTATTTAAAAAATATAAAGTTTCCATCATCTTTTTTTGAGTTTGGAAATTTATTTTTGCCCTTCCGGGCCACCGTATAACTCGGCTCTTCGCTCCTGTCTTTTGGCTTCACGGCCCCTCACGACTTGAATGTGGCCCCTTCAGAAATGTAATTGCAGACCATGTATCATAACAATTTAGGTTTTGTTTACCTTACTTGGACTTGAAATAAAAGTAAATATAAAACTGAATTATTATTTAAAATTCACTGAAATAGAAGTGTTGTTTATTACCAAAGTATTCCTATATAATACCATAATAAAACGTTTTTGTTTGAAGGTATTAATATCTCACCACGCACCGGATACAGTAACTACTATGATAATAACCCAAATACTTCCCTTCTGTCAACAAACATATTAACAAGTCTGACGCCACGATATCCCCCTCCATCGTGATCCATGAGGTTCTCCCTCTGCAGGCCCAGGACTTCTACGTGGAGATGAAGTGGGAGTTCACCAGCTGGGGTGAGTCCATTTTGTGTGTCATTTCCAGTCAGTGCAACAATCCAGACCAAACCAGTAAGAACTAATCATGTTAACGTCCCGCTGGGAAACATGATGCTCATCCGGTCTTCATCTGCCGTCAAACTCCATGATAATAATGTTCAAAACCTCAGAGATGTGTATTTGTGTCCGAAACAAGATGAGTTTTTTTTTGGGAAATGTTGAAAATGGGAACAGATTTAGTAAAGACTGATTGAACGAGATGTTCTTGTGTGCGTGCCGTGTGTTGTGCAAGTGAGTTTGGGAGAGCTACTGCCACCTGCTGTCCCATTAAGGTCATTGTCCACCACACTATTTAAGTTAAGTTAAACTAATGTGATGATTTAAGTGTGTCTTAAATAGATGTGTGACTCTATTGTATCATCAGTGAGTGTTTGTCTTTCCATTGAAATGATTGACATTGGAAAATGATCGTAAGCCCCGCCCACTGAAAACACTTTGTTTTTATGATACAATCTGACTCATACTTCCTGTTGGAGACAGTTTACGAAATATATATATATTTATATATTGTTCCTTCCACAACCTTGACTGATAAAAAGGGGCCTGAGACTGTTTTGAAGAACAAAGAAAATAAATAACAAATACATTTGGACAAAAATGTTATTTACTTTTACATTAAAATCAGTGAGAAACTTGTGATGTGACCTGAAGATGAAGATTGATGGTTCGTCCTCAGTGCCCCTGGTGTCCCGGATCTGCCCGAGCGACACCTACCGGGTCTGGAAGAGCGGCCAGAGTCTCCGAGTGGACACCACGCTGATGGGCTTCGAACAGATGACCTGGCAGAGAGGAAACAGGAGCTTCATCTTCAGAGGACAAGGTCAGCGACACGGAAACATTTCGCGGCTCATGGCGACGTCAGACGGTGAAGCTACACTGTTTGAAACAATCACTGCTTTAAACACCGACTACACAAGGCTGTGGATGAACTATGCTTTTAGTTTACGGCCTCTAGGAGGCGCTCGAGCAGGAAGTGCGGGAAAACGATGAAGACAAAATTTACTGAGACATACGATAGTTCGCAGGACAAGACGTACCAAGAGCTGGCGTCGCTAAAAAAAAGGAGAAAAATAAAGTTTGAACAGTCAATAAATTGATGGCGACCGTGGAGACGGCAGCGTAAAGAACTGACTTTATGCAATAAGATGTAAAAATCTTAATTGATTTTATTTAGCTGTATTACTGCCGTGTTACTGTTCAGAAAATGAAAGGAAAAACAGTTTTGGGTGAAAAAAACGTGTTGCAAAGAAGTGGAAAAATTAGCGTTTTTTCTTAACTCTAAACTCTTTTCGGTCGCGGTGAAGCACATGTCTTTTTTATTTATTTTAATTTATATTATTTATTTTAAAGATGTCAGTGTTTAAGATAAGAAACAGATTATACAGAGACTTTCAATAACAATAACAATTATGTTATGCAATTAGAAATGTACTCAAAGAGAAGTAAATATACAGTATATATTAATTTATTTTTTAATTAAAAAAAGATGAATAGTTACTTATACTAATATTAAAGACAATAACAAAAACAATACTAAATAATAATCATAATAATAACAAAAATGTAAGTAAGTATGTATTAATGATAATAGAATAAAACAAAAAAATTATGATTATGATTATGATTATGATTATGAAATAATAAAATTAAACCCACATGAAACTGATCTTCAACATGTAAATGAGATTGAAATGAATCTGAAACTTGATTAAATCTTCATGATTAATGGTCTCGTCCTCCACCGACAGACGCTAACGCGGAGGTGATGGAGGTGGACCACGACCGGCAGCTGGTGTACCGCGAGACCCTGTGCGTGTCCACCCTGGCGGCGCTGTCACCGGGCCGGGCCAAAGGTGGAGCCTGCAGCGGCGCCAGCCTGGGTCTGCTGGGGGCGATACAGCCCAGCGACGAGCAGGTCGCCGCCCGCCTGTCGGCGCCCGTGGTCACCACTCAACTGGACACTCGCAACATCGCCTTCGAAAGGTCGGACACTGATGACAGATGCTTGAAAACATACATTTACATATGAACTGTTGAGAATTTTTCATTTGTTTAGTTTATATTTCAACACAAAGATCCATTTAAGTCTTTTTATCCAACTGTTCTTTCTCATTTTATATTTTTAATCAAATTTTAATTTCAATCCCAACCATTTTCGTATGATTTCCTACTTTTTAACTTGAGATAAAACATTTTCAAAAACGTGGAAAAACAAATTCTCTATACTTTCCATTTTCATAATGTATTTTTAACATTTAAAGGTTGTTTTTTTTCTCTAAAAAGTCAAAATATTTGGTGCATTTTAGTGTCTTCAGACATGTATTGATTAATATTGAGTGTAATGTCTAAAGTAAAAAAAACTTTTAACTTTTAAATGTTTGTTATTGTCTTCATCTTAACTTTTTACTAACGTTTTCCTTCATAAGAAATCAATTTTTTTTTTGTAACTCATGCTCTAAGTTTTAAACTGGTTTTACATGAACGTATGAAAGCTGTGAATTAAAATGCAATTTAGAAATTATTTTCTTTTAATTATTGGAATAAAGAAAATCAAACTCGGTGTAAAAAATGATTATTCATTTAGAAAAAAAATGCTTTTTTTTATTTATTTAATATTTTTATTTTAATTTAACCTTTTAATTTCCAAACTATTAAATGCATTAATTCAAAAATAATTAAACACACAAAATAAAACTTTTTTTTTAAACTTTTTTTCCCTAATATTTTATTATTTGTATTTTTTTCAAATAAATTTTGCATTATATTACATTTTCGGTTGCAAACGCGTTCAAATAACAATTTATTGACTTTTAAATTGGTGTAAATTGTTTTTTAAATTGAATTTACAGTACATATACATTTGAATCCCTAAAATTAAAAAATGTATACATTTAAATGTTTTATTTAAATTAATATCTTGACTAAACTTTGCAACACCAGGTAATAAACAAACTTATATTTTATTTCCAGCTAGTTTGTCTTAGAGTAAAGTCAATCGGCTTTTTGTCGTCTTTTAATTCTTTATTCTTCATTCAAAACCAGTCAGTTTGACCAGAAGAACAATCTTCATTATTTATTGTAGAATAAAGGAATATTAAATATTTGTCCTGGTTGGATTTTAAACAACATCCAGATTGTTACAGATTAACTTATACATTTCACGAGACAAATTAAATACTTTTTAATAGCGAGAGAGACTGGCTGGAGGGATATATTTGTATTACAAAATGAGTTTCTCATACAGTATAATCAATATATTGAGAAAAAAAAATGAAGACAACGGGTGAAATAAAAAGCTATGTTTTTTAGCAGGAAGTATGAGTCGGAATCTTCGTTTAAATAAATGAAGGGATGAACATCACTGAAGTAGAAAACAGACGGTGAGAGTCGACAGAAGGTTCTTTATACGCCGATGAAGACCAGGAGGTTATTTATGGTTCTCATCACACCCGAGTGTTTGCTGTGGTCAGCACCGGAGTCGAACCAGCCGGTGATCCGTTTATGATGCTTTACAGCCGAGCGCTCGGTCAGAACATCTTCATCCACTCGCCTCAGCATCTCCACCTGGACGCTGGTGTACAAGTGTTGACGAGAGGCTGGAGATGAAACTCTCGTCTGGTTCACCAGGATGTTTTTGACAGAATAGTTGAAGGTGGTCTGCGCTCGGGTGGAGATGTTCAGTCGGTTTGTGTTTCTCTCTTCAGCAGATTTAAACCTTCAGTGAATCAACTTTTAGAAACGTCTGTTTCAGGAACAAATCTGGGATCTTGGGCTGGAGGAGCGAGAGAACCGAGATGGTGAACGGGTACGAATCTAAGGTGGGTCACATGACACGTCCAGATGATCCACTTTACAACATCAACGACACAAAAACAGATGGTTTTAGATGGTTTTCAAAGACTGTGTGTTGTTGTGTTGTGTGACTCTATTCATTCTATCTATCATTAGAAAATGATCTTAAGCTCCGCCCTCTGAAAACACTTTGTTCTTCTGGAGATTAAATTTTGTTTACCATAACCACACCCACTCTGCTGTGATTGGTCAAGCATGGAGGTTTGTCACTGCGCGTCATCAATCCCGGAAGTCTCCGACTCCAAGGGACTCGTTGTATAAACAAAGCGGGGCGTGATTACAGCTGGCTGGAGGAAGAGTAATGCCATTATTACGTCATAATGGACTCTCGTAACCTCTCATTTGCCCAGATTTCAGAGCAACTTTATAAAGTAATAAGTTGAAAACATGGTCATGATGAGGGACTTACTGCATCTTGGAGAGAAAGAACATTTACTACATGTGAGTCAAGAGAGTTTTCACATTAGTTGACCTTTAATTATCTTTCGTCACTGATTCCCTACAGTGACCTTGACTATCTTGCAAGAGAATCAATAGAAGACAAGCATCAGACGCCGACAACAATAGACCCGCGAGAGTCTTTTGTGTCTCTTTCAGGATCTTTTTAAATGGACACGTTCGATACGCTGTGATTATAGTGTGACATCATAGAGCGAATTTAGAAGTGTCCTGGTTTCAACATTTTTCTCCGACTCCATCTACGTGTTCCAGCACGAGGTCAAAATAATACTATTTATGTACTAGTTAAAGTCTACATAGAACTTGTCAAAGATCAATATTTTACACAATTTATTTGCATGTTTTTGTCCTTTCATTAGTATTTTTTACAATATTTTACACAATTTATTTGCATTTTTTTGTCCTTTCATTGGTATTTTTTACAATATTTTACACAATTTATTTGCATTTTTTTGTCCTTTCATTGGTATTTTTTTTTACAATATTTTACACAATTTATTTGCTTTTTTTTCCTTTCATTGGTATTTTTTTTTAACAATATTTACACAATTTATTTGCATTTTCTTTGTCCTTTCATTGGTATTTTTTACAATATTTTACACAATTTATTTGCATTTTTTTTGTCCTTTCATTGGTATTTTTTACAATATTTTACACAATTTATTTGCAATTTTTTGTCCTTTCATTGGTATTTTTTTTACAATATCTTACACAATTTATTTGCATTTTCTTTGTCCTTTCATTGGTATTTTTTACAATATTATACACAATTTATTTGCATTTCTTTTGTCCTTTCATAGGTATTTTTTACAATATTTTACACAATTTATTTGCATTTTTTTTTGTCCTTTCATTGGTATTTTTTACAATATTTTACACAATTTATTTGCATTTTTTTTGTCCTTTCATTGGTATTTTTTACAATATTTTACACAATTTATTTGCATTTTTTTTGTCCTTTCATTGGTATTTTTTACAATATTTTACACAATTTATTTGCATTTTTTTGTCCTTTCATTGGTATTTTTTTTACATTATCTTACACAATTTATTTGCACTTTCTTTGTCCTTTCATTGGTATTTTTTACAATATTATACACAATTTATTTGCACTTTCTTTGTCCTTTCATTGGTATTTTTTACAATATTATACACAATTTATTTGCACTTCTTTTGTCCTTTCATTGGTATTTTTTACAATATTATACACAATTTATTTGCATTTCTTTTGTCCTTTCATAGGTATTTTTTACAATATTTTACACAATTTATTTGCATTTTTTTGGCCTTTCATTGGTATTTTTTACAATATTATACACAATTTATTTGCATTTCTTTTGTCCTTTCATAGGTATTTTTTACAATATTTTACACAATTTATTTGCATTTTTTTTGTCCTTTCATTGGTATTTTTACAATATTATACACAATTTATTTGCATTTCTTTTGTCCTTTCATAGGTATTTTTTACAATATTTTACACAATTTATTTGCATTTTTTTTGTCCTTTCATTGGTATTTTTTACAATATTTTACACAATTTATTTGCATTTTTAAATATATAATTTACGATTCTTTTTTTCCTCCTAGAATATTTAATAAAATTATTTCTTAAAAAACAAAAAAACATGTATAATCAGATTAAGACTAAAGGACAAAATCTTGATTCAAAGGTTTACGCAGCATCGAACGTGGAGCTGATCACCAGGACCAGGACGGACCACCTCTCGGACCAGAACAAAAACAAGACCAAAGGTACGCTCAGCCACAGATGTCATTTCTCTGAAGAGTCCCATCTGGCGCCGCCGTGACAGACTCCATCAGTGTCTCCCTGACGACTTATCTGTCGCCCAAACCATCCCAGGCTCTCGCTCACAAACCCTTCGAACGTCTTCCTCCTCTTCTCTGGTGCGGATCATGAATGAATCAGGATTAGTCGGCAGATCGTCGCCGTCAGCCGGAATCAAGCGTCACACATGTGTGAGCTCCGGGTCAAACCTCCATCTGTTCCTTCGTTCTCCGAGCTCGAAGCGAGAAACACTGTCGGTGAAAAACCACCGACGAGTCGAGTCTCACCGGCGTCGTAAACAACATCTTCGTCAATCATTAGCTCAACGAGCTAAAAGCTAACATGCCTTATAATTCAGAAAAATACACAATAATAATAAATAAAACATATTGTTTACATAAGTGTTCAAGTCATTTTCAGTCGATACAGAATCGAGTCTGTGAAAAGATTTTGGCTCCTTAATTGATTGAGTTTGACCCCATTTAGTTACATCTTTCTACACAACTCAATATATAGTGTATTTATTGTGTAATAATATTGACAAATGTCACATAAAATGACACAAATATTAGCTTGAAGAAGTCGAAATGACAAATCCTTGATGATAATGTTGAAATAAAACAGAGAAATATGACCGTGATAATTTTTGAACTGTAATTGTTTACTTTAAAAACCTTGAAAAACACATGATCTGTAGCCGTTAAGTCATAATTATTCAGAATATGTCTTTTTGATGAGAAAGTATCATCGATTCAAAGCCTCACCTGTGTTGTATTATTTGTTTGCACCTTGTAAACATTAAATAAAACTCAAGATTAGTTGGAAAAACTGTGCAGGAAAGTGTAAATGGCTTTAATGCAGTGAATTATTTATAAATTAAACACATTATTCTGATCCATTTTGTCATAATGAATATTCTAATATAGTCTAAGAAAAGCGATTACACCCAATATTATTTTAAAACAATGTCCAAAATGTTGGTCAGTGTTTAAAAAGTAGAATAGTTATTCAGATGTCAGGCTCTCGAAGGATGTCCGAGCTTTGAGTTCATACATGTATGTCTGAATGAGCAAAACAAAGATGGCCGACATCATGACGGATGAAGACGGTGATTAAAAGATGGAGCCGCAGTGATCCGATAAGATCGTGACGTCATGTGTTGTGTAACTGCTCTGTGCAGGAGGGAAGACTCCGCTGCAGAACTTCCTCGGGATCGCCGAGCAGCACCTGGGACCAAACAACCCGGTGAGTCACCAGCGGTTCTTCACAAGAAGTTCCTTCACCGGGAGACGACCTTGAAAATGTGGTTTCACTGAATCGTCGTGAATCAGTTCAAATGTTTTCCTTTAAGAAGTGACTTGTCAGAGTAGATGAATGTAAACGATTGTGATCTAAAGGTGTGTGTATTGGCAAGAATCTGGTCATACGAGTCGATATACTGTGAAGCTGTAGTAACAAGTATATATATGTGTAGTATTGTCGAGTACTTGACTCTGGTGTTGCAGTATTTACAGACCACATGACTCTTGACGAAGTCGTAACTGCTTTCATTTGTTTTCAAACCAAAATATGTCCAAACATCAGCTTTAAAAGCTGCTAGAGTTACTGTATCCTCTCATGCTCAGTAAGGTGGCAACAATACGATATATCGTGATACTGTAGGAACAAGGATATATTTGCAGTATTGTGTAGTAGTTGACTCTTGTGTTGTGATGCTGTAGTAACAAGTATACAGTATATGTGTAGTATTGTCGAGTACTTGACTCTGGTGTTGTAGTATTTACAGACCACATGACTCTTGACGAAGTCGTAACTGCTTTCATTTGTTTTTTTAAACCAAAATATGTCCAAACATCAGCTTTAAAAGCTGCTAGAGTTACTGTATCCTCTCGTCCTCAGTTGGGATCGCGCAGGGTTTCAATTTTTCCCTTTAGCTGCAGAGAATGTAATGACTGCTGCCATCTAGTGGCTGGACGTTTAATCCCAACAACAAAAAACACTGAATACTTGCATGTAAATTGTAAATAAATAAATAAAAGATTATTCACACAGTTTATTAAATTATAAACCATAACTAAGATGACAATGAAATGTGATTTGAAAGCCAAAAAAAGGAGAATTTTACTTCCATGTGATGCTGTTGAATGTTGATGTTATAGTGGAAAAAACACATTTCAGTAGTGACCTATTTACGAAACTTTGATTACATATTAATATTAAATACAAGAGATTTACAACAAGAGAAAAATATATAAAATTTGAAAAATGGGGGTCGTTTTGGGCCCTTGACCTTGACTGCGGCCCCTCATGTGATTAAAGTTGTCAGAGTCGACGACTTCAAGGATCTTTAGTACTTTTACTACCCGGTCAAACTGTATGGACCAGAACCAGCCTCGTGTAGAGAACAGAAGCGTCTGACTCAGACGTGAACAAGAAGGTGGTCATAATGTTACGGCAGAATCATTCAGGATCGTCTCTCGCTGGAGAACAAGGCGACAGAGAGAATATTATCATGTGATCAGCGAGACGTTCTTCATCGATCACGTCTTTGTTCCTGCAGGAGAGTCTGACTCATTCTTTCTCTTCTCTCCATCTCTCCATCTCTCCATCCCTCCATCACTCCATCTCTCCATCCCTCCATCCCTCCATCACTCCATCCCTCCATCCCTCTACCCCTCCATCTCTCCATCTCTCCATCACTCCATCCCTCCATCCCTCCATCTCTCCATCACTCCATCACTCCATCCCTCATCCCTCCATCTCTCCATCTCTCCATCCCTCCATCCCTCCATCACTCCATCCCTCCATCTCTCCATCTCTCCATCCCTCCATCTCTCCATCTCTCCATCCCTCCATCCCTCCATCACTCCATCTCTCCATCACTCCATCCCTCCATCACTCCATCTCTCCATCACTCCATCTCTCCATCACTCCATCTCTCCATCCCTCCATCTCTCCATCCCTCCATCTCTCCATCACTCCATCTCTCCATCCCTCCATCACTCCATCTCTCCATCTCTCATCACTCCATCTCTCCATCTCTCATCACTCCATCTCTCCATCCCTCCATCGCTCCATCTCTCCCCTGCAGGCTCTGGTGACTCAGATGTCCAGCCCCGGAGTGACCAACCCCTCGGCCTTGACCGCAGAAGAATACTTCAACCCGGGTCTGTCGCCGGGCCTGAAGGACATCGGTCACCCATGCCAGCTGACCACCAAGACCCAGAGGTGAACCGGACACAGAACCGAGACGCTTGGCCTGCTGCGACTGTGACGCTCTCGACCCGAATAACAAAAATATTTATAGATCCAGTCACTGAATTAGACTCTTGGCGGTTTGTGAACGTCTGACTCATGAAACTATTTTAGGAAACACGTTTAGTCGCAGCAGAAACACACGAGATTAGAAGTGAAATACATGTGGAATAGAGACACAAAACAGATGGATGGTTAGATAGACGGACGGATACACGGACGGATGGATGGATGGATGGATGGATGGATGGATGACAGACGGACAGATTTATCGATTAATAGATGGATGGATGGACAGACGGAAGGACGGATGGATAGATTGATAGATGGACGGATGGATGGATGGACAGATGGATAGACGGACAGACAGACGGACGGATTGATAGATGGATGGATGGATGGTCAGACGGACGGACAGATGGATAGATAGATAGACGGATGGATGGTCAGACGGACAGACAGATCGATAGATAGATAGATAGATAGATGGATGGATGGACAGACGGAAGGATAGATAGATAGATAGACGGACAGACAGACGGATTGATAGATGGATGGATCGATGGTCAGACAGACAGACAGACAGACAGACAGACAGACAGACAGACAGACAGACAGACAGACAGACAGACAGACAGACAGACAGACAGACAGACAGACAGACAGACAGACAGACAGACAGACAGACAGACAGACAGACAGACAGACAGACAGACAGACAGACAGACAGACAGACAGACAGACAGACAGACAGACAGACAGACAGACAGACAGACAGATAGATAGATAGATAGATAGATAGATAGATAGATAGATAGATAGATAGATAGACAATTTTCAAACTCTAAATCAATTTTTTAATTTCCAGAAGCAAATTTACAAACTAAAAAACAAATGTACAAACTGCAAAGAAAACTACAATTTCATATAATCGTAAATTTGTAAAATCTTAAACCAATTTCAATTCCTAAAACAAATCCCCAGTTTTGTGAAACTCTGAATCAAATTTCCGGAATCAAATTTTCAAACTCTGAAACAAGTAAAAAAAAAATGTTTTTCAGTGAATGGTAAATTTAAAAAAATAGTATTAACTCTTAAAAAAAATCCAGTTTCCTAAATCAAATTTTCAAACTCTGAATCAGATTTCAATAAGCACATTTTTTAAATTCTAAAACAAATTTCTAGTTTCCAGAGTCAAATTTCCAATTGTATGAAAAATGTTTTCAGTTTCCTGAAACAAATCTTCAGTTTTGTGAAAGTCTGAAGCAAATTTCCAGAAGCAAATGTTCAATCTCTTAAATAAATTAATAAACACTAAAAATTCCTACAAACATTAAAAGAAAATTTGCATTTGCATTTTTTTCAAGAAACTGTAATCTTGTTTCAGAGTTTGAACATTGGATTTTCACTTCCGGGCCACCGTACTACGAGGCTTAATTCAAGTTAAACGCAATAACAAAAAAAGTACTTTTATTCTTGACACCTTCCCTTTATGTCACTGTATTGATAATACTTACGTTAATATCTCGACTCACCAGATTCAAGGCCAAGCTGTGGCTGTGCGAGTCTCACCCTCTGTCTCTGGCCGAACAAGTGGTTCCGATCATCGACCTCATGGCGATCTCCAACGCTCTGTTCGCCAAACTGAGGGACTTCATCACGCTGAGGCTGCCGCCGGGGTTCCCCGTCAAGATCGGTGAGAGAATCAAGAGGTTTGGATGAAAGAGTTGATGTGAGACGACCAGAGAGTCACAGTCGCAGCTTTGAAAGATTCTTGTAAACTTGTTGTATCAGAGTTTTTGTTTCATTTACTCTGTAAAATCAGAACCATTTAGTGTTGTTTACTGAGACACATTTACTATTAGATGAAATACGTTTACCATTTGTTGATACAAAGTTAAACATTCAAACAAAATTCACAATTTCCTGTTTTTTGTTTTTTTTTACAATTCACTGAAAGTAAATATTAAAAATCTTAAACCAATTTCAATTCCTGACACAAATCTTCAGTTTCATGAGTCAAAATTTCAAACGTTTAAACCAATATCCAGTTTCCTAAATCAAATTTTCAAACTCTGAAACAAGTTTTATATTTTCAGAAGCAAATTTTCAAACTGTGAAACAAATGTACAAACTCCAAAGAAAACTACAATTTCATATAATCGTAAATTTGTATCATGAGTTGGTAAATTTGCATTAAGATTTTGAAACAAATTTATAGTACAGAGTTTTTACTCTCAATCAATTTGATTTGCGCTTCCAGGCCACCGTACTACGAGGCTCAATTCAATTTTTTGGTGAACACAATAACATAAAGTACTTTTTTTCTTGATACCTTCCCTTTTCTATAAAGTCACTTTACTTAAAATAATAATTTATGTGAATATCTGGAGTTTATAGCTTCTCTCCAAGGTGCTCTGCGTTTACTCTGGGCACTCCAGTTTCCTCCCAAATTCCAAAAACATTCAGTTAAGACTAGTTCAGTGACCTGCCCCACGCCTCTCGCCCTATGTAGCTGGGACAGCTCCAGCCCACCACCACCCTGAGGATAAATACTATTTACCATTTTAAAGACATCATTTTACTTAAGCTTAGTTTAAGATATGAACTACTTTTTGTTTTTTATTTTACGAATTTATATTTATATTTTTAAATGCAACATCAAGCACATTCAAAAACATTTATTAAAGTTCGTATTTTTCCATTTTTTAAATCCAATATATCATGATTAGAAAATATAAATGAATCAAAAGTGAATTCAATTTAGTGACAAGATCAAGCGACAAATCAGCAGATCTGATCGTAAGAGTTCCAGGTGTCAATCATTACCTTTAAAGAGCGAGTTGACAGGAAGGGGAGGGGCTTAAGCGGGCGGAAGTGGGAAGGAACTAAAAACTTGTTCAATTCAACTTTTGATCTATTAAAAAAAAAGGACGTTTGACGTGTTTTTGACGTGTTTTCCCGCAGAAATCCCGCTCTACCACATCCTGAACGCCAGGATCACCTTCAGTAACCTGAACGGCTGCGAGGAGGGTCCCGGGGTCCGGAGCGACGGGGAGGTCCAGGTGGAGGGAGAGACGCCGGCGAGGGAGACCCCCGGAGCAGACACTCCCTCGCCGGGCAGCGACTCCTCCAGCGTCTCCAGCTCCAGCGTCTCCACGTCCAGCTCCACCAGTGAGACGCAAACATGTCAATCAATAACAAGATATGGTTGATCCAAGAAAAATATCATATCTTTAAATCCAAATATAAAGTTGCTTTAATCAAAATAAACAATCAATATTAAACAATTTAAACCCCAAATAAATGCTACAATAAAAATCAAGCACAAATTTCAAATTAAAACGGATATTATACCAAAAAAAGGAAAATCCAACAAAAAGTTTCTTCAATTAAAACATATTTTTTCCATTAAAAAATAAGTGCTTAAACAAAAAGAAAAGGTTGATTTGATCGAAAAAGTTGCTTAAGGAAAAATAAAATTAGCTTCATTAAAAAGGTAAATATTCAATTAAAAAGGTTCTTTCAATCAAGAAAAATGTTCTTCACTCAATAAAGATATTTAAATCAAACAAAAAATTGCTTCAAGATAACAAAATGTATATGTTTTCTTACGCCTCACTGAAAAGATTTATAAACTCTTAAGACATTGTGAAATTTCCTAAGTCAAATTTCCAATTTCACGTAAAAAAAAGTTTTCGTTTCCTGAATCAAATGTTCAAACATTGAAGCTAATTTACAATTTCCAGAGACAAATTGACAATTGACTGAAACCAATATAAAATTATACCCTCAACTAAAAAGGAAAATCTATCAATTCCATCAAAACATATTTTGAACGAAAAATAACGTTGCTTCAATAAATTAAATTAAAAAAAAAATCAATTAAAAAAAATTGCTTCTGTTAAAAAACAACAACCCAGTTTTAAATTTTCAGTCATTTGAACACCTTTTAAAATTGAAACTTTTATCTATGATTGAAGTGTTTTCGGCCAAAATTTGTGTTTTAATTAAAATCCCAAAAAACGTTGCTCTAATTCAATTCAATTATTTTATTATATTTATTGAATTGAAACGAGTTATGAAATGATTTTTTAAAGGGAGGTTAAAGTGAAAAATGTTTAAGCACTAAAGCAACAAATGTCATACACTTACATCATCTCTACATCTCCGTTCTAAAAGTCTCCTCCTGACCTTTGACCTCCCTCTGTGCACAGTGTCGTGTCGCACCGGTGAGATCCCCGCGGGTGTGTTCGAGCCTCCTGCTGGATACTCCCTGCTGGGAGGCAAACAGAGAGACAGCATGAGGGAGGAAGAGGAGGATCTGCTGCAGTTTGCCATTCAACAGAGTCTGCTGGAGGCCGGTTCTGAGTACGACCAGGTACTTATGGACCCGATGAAGACCCGCGGTCGCTCTGACGCGACAAACAACCTTTTAAATAGACCTCGTTCAACCTTTATTTGCAATTTAAACGTTGGATTTTCACCTTCAACCACCAAGAACTCCATCTTTAATGAGTGATGGGACGATGACGCTTCATGAAGTAAATACTAAGAAATAAAAATGTAATCCACAGAGAGAGAGAGAATAGAGAAGGTACAGTTTAAGCGCTATACAATAACAATTACTTACTTACTTACTTACATACCAGGGAGTGACGATTATAATTTGACGCCTGTTGCTGCAGCAGAGGTGGTGCTTAGGTGATGATGAGCTGCAGCTGCTGTGAGCAACAGGCGCCGTGGAGCTCAGGAAACAGAAAGGATATGCAAAATAAGTTTCAAAATAATATCATGATTATCATGACAAATGGTAGAAGGCGACAAAAAAACAAAACACTCCAGATCCTGATATAAAATATGTTTTAGTTCATTGTTTTCTTTCATTTAAAGACAGGAAAAGTATTTTACTTGCATTTTTTATCGTTAAAAAGTTTCTGTATTTGTTTATATGGTTTAAATCATGAGTCCCAAACTTTTTCTTGCAGCAGTTTAATGTGTGTATTATCTTAACTGAACGACCTTCAGATAAAACCAGTTAAACTAAATCACATAGTTTTGTGTGTTTGACTAATTTTTACTAGTCTACTGGTTTATGTTTTGAGTAAACTTGACTGAAACAAGTGTCACAGACTAAGTAATTTACAGAGAAAATACCATCTTTTTTTCAAAATAAAACACCTTTCAGACGGTAAAAGTAGAAAACAAAGAAGGTCAAGGTCAGGTCATTAACCAGAAGGTTTCGATGGATGACAAAGAGTTTTCCCAGAAACATAACCCGTGGAAAAGTCCCTAAAAAGGTTTTCGGGAAGAACTCAAAACATGACATTCTGACGAGAACTTCCAGACAAAGAGGAAGCTTTTGTTTGACTTGTCCGTCCATCTTTGTCGGCGTTTCCTGTGACATCACTTCCTGTCCCCTCTCTAGGTGACCATCTGGGAGGCGCTGACCAATAGCAAGCCTGGAACTCACCCGCTGCCCTGTGACCCCAGTCGCCTGGAGAGGTCAGAACTGATGGAGAAGTCACTCCATGTTCAGGACCACTGTGATTTATCTCCGACATATCCTCAAGCTCCTCTCTTCCTGTCCTCCTCTATCACTTCCTGTCCTCCTCTATCACTTCCTGTCCTCCTCCATCACTTCCTGTCCTCCTCCATCACTTCCTGTCCTCCTCCATCACTTCCTGTCCTCCTCCATCACTTCCTGTCCTCCTCCATCACTTCCTGTCCTCCTCTATCACTTCCTGTCCTCCTCTATCACTTCCTGTCCTCCTCCATCACTTCCTGTCCTCCTCCATCACTTCCTGTCCTCCTCTATCACTTTCTGTCCTCCTCCATCACTTCCTGTCCTCCTCTATCACTTCCTGTCCTCCTCCATCACTTCCTGTCCTCCTCTATCACTTCCTGTCCTCCTCCATCACTTCCTGTCCTCCTCCATCACTTCCTGTCCTCCTCCATCACTTCCTGTCCTCCTCTATCACTTCCTGTCCTCCTCTATCACTTCCTGTCCTCCTCCATCACTTCCTGTCCTCCTCCATCACTTCCTGTCCTCCTCTATCACTTTCTGTCCTCCTCCATCACTTCCTGTCCTCCTCTATCACTTCCTGTCCTCCTCCATCACTTTCTGTCCTCCTCTATCACTTCCTGTCCTCCTCTATCACTTCCTGTCCTCCTCTATCACTTCCTGTCCTCCTCCATCACTTTCTGTCCTCCTCTATCACTTCCTGTCCTCCTCTATCACTTCCTGTCCTCCTCCATCACTTCCTGTCCTCCTCTCCTGCTCTTTGTTTGTCCTTCACTGAAAGTTTTCTTATCCTCGTCCTCCTCGTTTGTAAAAGAACGAACATAATCCCGGATGTTAAGCGTCCTTGACTAAGAAGTTTGACGTCTTTTAAAAACTTAGACCATAATATTAATAAAAAGTGATGTTGACACTGTTGTTTTTAGCAGCAGCGCAAGAACAGTAGCTACAATGCTAAGCTAATTTCTTATCTTGTGATTTAAGATTTAAGTGTTTTGATATAATCTCGCTATTTTGACAGTTTTAAACTTAAGTTCTCATTAAAAAAAACTCCATGTGAGAAACATTGAACTTGTTTTTGTTTTAGCGATTTAGCAAAGAATTAATTTAGCAACAGCTAACTCATGGATATATAGCATCACTATGCTAACAGCTTTGATGTGAATCACATTTATAACTTTTATAACAACAAAACTTTTTTACTCAATCTATTACATTAGGATTTTTCAGGTTAAATAATTTTAGTAAAAGCTAGCGCTGCAATAAGCCAGATAGCATCAGCTAGCTAGCCACTTTGATAAAGTTAGTATAAAAAGCAACACATTATGTATTGTTTATTATTAACTCATTTTTTATTGATCTTTTTAGGCAAAAATTGCAATTTGTTATTGATTAAGATCAAGATAAACAATTTCAATAAAGTTCTACCTAAGATAAATAGCAATAGCATGCTAACACGTTTCATCAAGATATAAATCACGTTTATCATCCGCCATTTTACCATTGACCAAAAAATACTAAATAATTTCCTTTTCAATATTTTAGGCAATAAAGCAATTTGTTATTGACATTCAGATGTGGCAACAGCTAGCTACTAATGGGCTAGATAGCATGCTAATGGATTTGGTCAAGAGATAAGAAAATCATTTGAACAATAATTTAAATATTAACAAATATGAATATTTTGTAAATCATTTAAATTAAAATGTTGTTAGCAAACTCTAGTTCTGTAGCAGCTAACATAATTTGTATTATGGATTTGTCATGCTAAAGCTAGCTTGTCTGATTGTCATCATGTTAATATGCTAATATTGACCTAATTTAACAAAAAATTAACAAAATCACATGAAAAAAATGAAAAAGTAAAGTGAAGAAAGTTACATTTTAGAGACAAAATTGTTAAAGTAAAATAATAATACTCTACTCTACTATGTTGTAGCCTGGCTAGCTAGCTAGCTGGCGGCAAATCGCCTGCATTTATGTGTACTTTTAAAGAAACTTATATAGTTTTGGCTAATGCTAATGCTAATGCTAAATGATACATCCTCTGTCCAGGATCCCCCAGCACAAGCCCCGCCCCCCGTCCAGCCTCTGCTCCACGCCCACCAAGAAGCCGCCGCCCACCTGCAGCTACGACGAGCAGCTCCGCATCGCCATGGAGATCTCGGCGCGGGAGCAGGAGGAGGCGGAGCTACGGCGGCGTCAGGAGGAGGAGCAACTGAAGCACATCATCCAGCTGTCACTCATGGAGAAGTGACGTCCGATTGGCTCGCGAGCCCGGAAGCATGGAGCTGAAAATAATCTTCAGTTTTGATCAAATGTTTTGATTTGCACAACAAATCCTGATGTACTGTATTTAGCTTGTGATTGACAGGTGAGAGCACAAACTGATCTCAGGCCAGTTCAAGCCTGTTTCCAAGAGTTTACAGACGGAGGCATGAGGTCATCAAAGTGTCGTTGATTAGATTTCAAAATAAAAGCTCGATTTCCTGTTTCTCTACGGAAGTAACTCGGTGTCATCGGAAAAAAAATGGAATGATTGAATTTAACTTTTCAAATGTTGAAACTTTATTATTACATTTATTATTTTATATTAAAATCTTTGATTTATTAATTGAAAGGCTTTATTTGTTTTTATCTAATAAACAAATTAAATCATTTATAGATTGAAAGGTTGAATACTTTTTTTTAATCAAACAAAATTACACCAGATTTATCGAATAATTAAGATTAATAATTTATATATTAAAGGTTGAATTTATTTTTTTTGCACATAGAGTTCATGCATTTTTAATTCAAAAATAGAATTTCTCAAAAATCTAAAAATTCTTAGCCTTAAAAATTCAATATAAAATGTTGTTATATTATTATAGTATCACCAGAATTATTGAGTTAAATATTTTTTTTATATGAAAAGGATGATTATTAGGTTTTATTAAATAAATACGTTTAAAAGTTTTTAGGGTTTTTTTTACGTATAAAGTTTATTTTTTTAAATTCAATATATTGGTAATAGTCCAACCAGTTGTATTTGAAAGACTATAAATTAAGAATCTTAATTAAATTAATTTAATAAACAAAAATGTTGATTTGATGATCAAAATCAATGAGTAAAAAAATGTAAAACATTAAATTAGTATAAAAAAAAGTAAAAAAAATATGACCTTTCAATATAGAAATGATTAATTTATTTAAAGTAAAATGCTTTGAAAAACATTAGAATGAAAAATGTTTCCACATTTGAAATGTTAAAGACGACGTCACTGATGAACTACACGTGTGTGTGTGTGTGTGTGTGTGTGTGTGTGTGTGTGTGTGTGTGTGTCGCTCGTGTTCGTCTCCAGCATGTGTGGATGAGTTCGGCTCGTTTTTCTATTGAATATTCACTTGTTTTTTTCTTCTCAGCACAAACGATCAGCTCTGCTGCTCTCGTGACATTTGAAACATGATAGAAACGTATAAATATCTTAGATTTGCTTGTTTGATCAAAACACTTTTTTACTTTTGGAAAAAAAACAAACTCTTTCTGCAATAAAAGGAGAAGAAGTTGTTTTCATGATGTGATTCACGATCGAATAAAGACACGACTTTTGGATCAATCAAGTCTTTATTTGACGCTTTATTAGGAATATTACGGTAATTTAATGCATTCGAGATTCAGTTGAATCTCATTTTAATCTTTATTTGTATATTTACTCTGTTTTGTATCGAAGATATTCAAGAAATGTTCTTCTTATATCACCTTTTCTCAATATTATCTCGTTTCAAACATCATTTGAAAAAAAAGTAATTAAACTTTAATATCATCTCAAATGTGAACCTTTATCTTGTGTGAACTTGATTTTTTTGTTGTTGTTGTTGTCCAGCATTTTTTTCTCATCCAGACTTTTATTAAAATTGTATTTTATTTGTACAAATAAAACATTTTAAATATTTTTTTTATAAAGATTGATTTCAAAATATCTAAACATCTCATACGACATATTGATGATGAAACACATTTTTATAATCTTGTTAAATTATAAAAACCCAGATTAAAAAAAAATAAAAAAAATACAAAGATAAACTTTATCTCATAAACATGAATTTATTTTGTTCAATGTTTTTCTAAAATCTTATAGAACGTGAAGTATCTTGTACAAAAGTTTATTATTATCTTTCTTGAGGATTATCTCGTATAGTTTCAACTTAATCTTGTGATTGATGATGATGAGAGAAATGATTTAATATTTTTCTTTCTCATAAAAATGTGCATTAAAAGTCTTACAAACGTTTACCTCGTGCGAATTATATTTTTTCGACTAACAATAATATAAACTTAATCTCGTGTAAGTTTCGATGATGAAAAAACAAATGTTTTTGCCATAAAAAACTGATGTTTTTCAAAAAATAACCTGAAAAATATTACGTACAAACATCAAGTTCTTATTGAAATATGTTTTATGTCGTTAATATATGATTTTTGAAAATGATCTCATAAAAAAGTTTATATTATCTCATACGAACAAAAAGTTCACGTCGTAAACATATGATTTTACATCAAACCCTCAAGATAATAATAAAAGAGATGATGATGATTAATCAAGTGATAATATGTCGTATAAAAGGGATTTTTTTTTTCTTCCTCTCGTAAAAACCAGAATAAAAATCTCCTACACCTGACCTTTTATGTCGTACAAACGTGATTCTTTTTCTCCTGTACGCACGTAAATATTTTCAAAGGAACTCTTTTTAGGTTGTAGAATAAAATCCCATCCAAACTGAATACTTCCTTATATGGACATGAAGGTGGAGATTATCTCGCACAAATATGAAGGTTTTTTATTAAAAAAAAACATGATTTTACGTGGACTTGATGTTTTTTTCTCATCATTTTATAGATTCTTTGTTGTACAAATGTGATTTTCTTCCTCATATGCAAGCGAGAATATTCTCATGCAAACACAAACTTAATCTCGTACAAATATTTTGTCTTACCAACAAGATATAGTTTTGTACACAAAGGTAAATATTATTTGTGTGTAAAATAACATGAAAATAGTTTTGATATTTTCTTTTTCCAAAAACTTGCTCTTGAGAAGAAACTTTTTGCCTCTTGAATTCAACATAATTAAAATAAAACACAAAATGAATGTTTTAAGAAAAAGTAAACCATGAGAGAAAACAAGTAAAAATGAAGCTGAATGTGTTTAAAATGACAAAAGAGAGATAAAAAGCTTCACTGTAGAGAGAAATCGTTTAACGTCACATGAACTACTGCAGGCTTCAGGGAGGATTCAGGAGTTTGTCTGATGTCAGCTTGAAGGAGTCAGTAGATGTCAGTAGCTTCCAGCTCAGGTGACGCTCAGGTGACGCTCAGGTGACGCTCAGGTGACGCTCAGGTGACGCTCAGGTGACGCTCAGGTGACGCTCGCTTCACCTTCGCTCAGCAAAAGGTCTTGAGCGATGAGTGATGTGCGAGCGAGTCAGTGGGAGCTTCTTTAATGATCACATCAAACGTTTGACCAAATGTCAGTCGAGCTCTGAAGGCGACGATTGAAGAGAGACTGGATCCTTTTGACCGTCTCCTGACGACGACATTTGTTAACGTCACTGCTTTTCTTTTTACATTTTTACTCGTGGAACTTTTTGTTTTCATCGATTGATTTGATAGTTTTTTAAGCATATAATCTGTTTTTGGAAGGATTTAATTCAACTCAATTGTTCATTGAAATGTTACATTTGTTTTGGTTTTGTTGTTTAAAAAAAAAAGAAAATATATATAGTTTTACATAGAGTTTGATTTTTATTCTAATAATACAATAATTAATGTTAAAAATTCAATGTTTTCAATTCATACTCTTTTAAATTCAATATAAAAATGTTGGTATGATCGTACCATTTTTACAATGAATTTAAAAGGGTACAAATGAAAAAACATTACATTTATTATATTTATTTCTTCAATTGTTGGAATTAGAATATAAAACTCTGTAAAAAAAATATATATATATATAAAAAAAATATATTGACATTTTTTAAATTAAATTATAAAAAAAATAAAATAAAAAAAATACACATTTCAACAACAAAAAAATGCAAAGTTTCCTCATTTGAAATGTTACATTTTTCTAACCGAGAAGGATCTGTCTCGCCTGCAGTTAATACTGAACTCTGCAGCCAGAATTCTGAGCTGCTCTAGTAGAAGAACTCACATTTCTCCGATCCTTAAAACTCTTCACTGGCTTCCAGTTTCTTTCAGGATCAACTTTAAAATTCTGGTTCTTACTTTCAGATCTATTCATGGTCAGACCTTCCATCAGTGATCTGATCCAGACTTACACCCCAGCTCGGGCTCTGAGGTCTGTGGATCAGAATCTACTGATTTACAAATAAATTTTACTTACTTAACTTGCAGAATTTACAGACCACATGACTCTGATCTCATTTGTTATGAAACCAAAATATGTCCAAACATCAGCTTTAAAAGCTGGAGTCACTGTATCCTCTCGTCCTCAGTCATCATGCAGGATTCCCATTGTCTCTTTAGCTGCGGAAAATGTATTAAATGTTGCTGTCTAACGGCTGGAAGTAAAATTGCAACACGAAAATTAATGCTTTGAATATTCAAATGTTAATTGTCAACTTTAAAAAAAGTTTGCGTGAAATAAAATTACTTTTTTTTAACTACAAAAACATAAAATAACTATGTTAAGCAACTATTTGAGTGACAGTTACAAAGCTGAAGTGCTTTGATTTCAAACCAAAATATGTCCAAACATCAGCTTTAAAAGCTGCTGGAGTCACTGTATCCTCTTGTCCTCAGACGGTGGACGAAATTCAACCTATAAATAAACTGATCCATATTTTGTCGGGTAAATAAAAAGTCACTTCGGTGAAAAGCAACTCATATTTATTTCCTGCGGAAGCATGAATGAAAAAAAACCAAACATGGATACAAACAAACACATCTGTCGAGGTTTCCGTTAAAATTCCGACACAAAAACATGAACAGAAATCAGTGCAAAAGATTTCTCGGGTAAGAAAGTCGTAAAAACAAGAGTAAAGTGCATGTTTTCGGAGGAGAAGTCCGTCTGAGTTGCAGGATCAGAAACGATAAAAAAAACAAACTATAAAAGAAAAAAAGTCTCACATTTAGATTCGAAAAACTCCAGTTGAAACACATCCAGTGATTGACGCGCAAATGTGTGGAGGTCACATGGTGTTGTAGGACGCCGCCCGGGTCGGCTTCTTCTCGGCGCTGGTCTTACGCGAGCGCCTGGAGTGGGCGCGGCCCTGGGCCCGGGGGGCGGGGCCTCCCTCAGGCTCCTCCCTCTCCTCCTCCTCCTCCTTCCCTCGAGGCGACTCCTCCGGGCTCGAGCTCCGAGGGAAGACCTTCTGCTTCTTCCAGGAGTCGTCCTGCTGGGCCGGCGACGACGCGCCGGGCAGGTCCACGGACGCCGACCTGTTCGGGGGTCTCGGGTCCAGGTCGCTGAGGTCGTGGGCCGACAGTTTGAGGCGGTCCAGTTTGGCCAGCGAGGCGGATCGCTTCATGTGGGACGGCGGCGTCAGACCCGCCTGCCGGAGTCGTGCCTCCAGCTCGTGGGTTCGGTGCCAGCCGGGCGACCCCAGGACGACCACCCCGTCCGGGTCAGGACGGGTCTGGTCTTTGCCGGGCTCGGTGTCCATGGAGTCTCTGGAGCCCGGCAGCTTGTCCAGGGCGACGCCCTCGTGCAGGAAGGCCTGCAGCTCCCTCAGGGTCTCCTGGACCCTCTCCAGCTCCTGGCTGCTCCGGGCGAGTCTCTCCTGGGCGTCGCAGCACCCGGACCCTTGACCCGGGTCCGTGTCCGACTCGGTCTGCGTCGCTCCGGCCACGCTCAGCTGAGGGGGGTCGTCTGAGGTAGGGACGGCGGCGGGTTCGACCGACGTCTCGGTCCGAGTCCGTTCATGGCTTTCTGGAGTGGGTTGCACAGTGACGGGCGAGTCCGGGTCGGGTCTCTCGGGGTCTCCCTGAGCGGCGAGGGGGGGGGGAGCGAGCTCGGCGGTGGGCGAGCGCTCCCGCCGGAGCTTCTGCTCCAGCTGCTCCGTGGCGCGTCGCACCGAACCCGGGAGCACGGAGGGCGGCGTCGGGCGAGGCGGCGACCGACAGGTTTCCTCCTCCTTCTGAGGCTGCTCCGCTTTCCCGGGCGGGCAGGAGGTGGAGGAGGAGGAGAACGAGGAGGGGAAGGAGGGCAGGGACGGCGAGGCCGGGGTGGGGGGGCGAGACGCCGGCTGGCATATGGCTTCGATCTCCGTGACGATATGGCGAACGGATACTGCGTTGTCTCTCTCGGGGCTGCTGGGGTCGTCTTCAGACTGAGGAGACGACTGAGAACAGGAAGAAGATTAAACGTTACTTAAATATTTCATTCAAATTATTTGTAGGACGGTAAGAATCTGGCGATGGGATACGTATCACGATACAGGGTCAGCGATACAACATATTGCGATACTGTAGTAACAAGTATAAATGTGTAGTATTGTCCAGTACTTGACTCTGGTGTTGCAGTATTTACAGACCATATGACTCTTGATGAAGTCGTAACTGCTTTCATTTGTTTTCAAACTAAAACATGTCCAAACATCAGCTTTGAAAGCTGCTGGAGTCACTGTATCCTCTCGTCCTCAGATGGTGGACGAAATTACTGCTTCTATCTAGCGACCAGAAGAGTATTTGCAACATATGCCGATTTAAGTTTTTATACTTTCTTTAATTGTAAATAAAAGTAAAATAACTAGATTTTATTTTATATATATATAACGTTATTGAAATATAAATTATAGAGAACTATTATTTTAAAAAATATCATTGCGATATTTAAGTGTAAGTGTTTAGTGTTTAAGTGGGTCTCAAGTTTTCTACTCTTTATTCAATTAAAGTAGTTTAATCCAAAAGACAAAACGAAACAATAGATTAACAGTTCAGTTCAACAAAAGTTACTGTTGGATTTATATTTGACTGGAAAGGTTTTGATAAATATTACATAAACTTGTATTTGTTGTAAACTTTCTCTCGTCTGGGATCTATCGATGCTGGAGCTGCTGACGTCGCCACCTGCTGGTCACCTGTGTTTACTGTTCCTTATCGCTTAAAACTATTTTTTATTTTAGTAAACTTTATTTATGTCAGTAAGATAGAAAACAAGAGGAGAATATGAATCTAGTTTCAGAAGATGTAGGTTTAAGTAACCATTGGTTTTGGCGTGAAATAAAAAAAAAATATAATGTAATTGTAATCCTTAATAAAACATTTTTAATTTAATAGTTATATTGTTTTAAATTAATTTAAATTGTATATTTAATCTACAAATGACATGAAAACACAAATAATGATAAGTAAGCTCTAGTTGAGACAAAGTGCTCGGGAAAAGTTTTTTTCTCAAATTCTCTTAGTTTTCTTTTCCATTTTATGCATTTATTAATTTTAGTTAGTTTTAATACATGAAGTGACCTTTCGTTAACATGTTTAACTCTTCAAAATGAAATTAATATTATGTTAAATATATTCAAGTTAAAGTGCATCATAAATAAAATATATTATTATTATAAGATGCACAGCCCTGTTACCAAAATAATCACTACTGTGCCATATATATATATACATATATAATATATATATATATATATATATATATACATATACATATACATATATACATATACATATATATATAAATATATATACATATACATATACATATATATATAAATATATATACATATACATATACATATACATATATATACATATACATATACATATACATATACATATACATATATACATATACATATATATATATATATATATATATATAAAAAAAACACATTTCATAATCACACCCTTTACATCCTCATTCACAGCATTAGACTGGATCCATTCGTACCTGGGACGTGTCGGTCTCATCCTGGTCCATGACCTCCGGCTCGCTTTCCAGCGACTCACTTCTCCGTTGCCCCCGACAACCGGCGTCCTGAGCGAGGACCAGGAACTTCTCCCTGGCGCTGAAGAAGTCGATGCTGTCCGAGCTGTGGCTGGAGGAGCCGTCGCCCTCGCCGCGCCCGTCGCCCTCGCTCGGGTTGTTGTTGTCGTCGCTGGCGCTGACCCGGGGCGAGGCGGCGGGGGGTGTGGGGTCTGTGGGGGGCTTCTTTTGCTCACCAAGGTCCAATAAAGTTGAATCCGAAGGCGAGTCCAGGGGTCCCGGGGTGACGGGAGGAGGCTCTAAAACGATGGGGGACAGCACCACAGGCTTGTGAAGACCTCTGTGAACGCGCTGGCGTTCAGGCGTCGGGGGTAGGATGTGGAGTGACGGGGGAGGCGGGGGGGCAGGGACAGGCACTGTGGCGACCACGCTCGCCTCATCGTCCGCCTCTTCCTCAACAGCGGCGCCCCGGAGAGGGGGGTCCTCGCAATCCGAGGCGACGTCCTCCGACTCGCTGCTACCGTCCGAGTCTTTGCCCGAGTCTTCGGGGTCGTCTTCGGGGTCGTCTTCGGGGTCGTCTTCGGGGTCGTCTTCGGGGTCGTCTTCGGGGTCGGCGCCGAGGGCCTGCAGCACGGCCACGCCCAGGAAGTGATGCAGGGAGTGGTTGTTGTTGCTGCTGCTGCAGTGAGACGCCGAGCGGCCGAGAGCGCGAGGCGAGGGTTTGCACATGGACTCGGGGCGATCGGAGAGGTCGCTGTCGGAGTGAGAACGCCACAGCTTGTTGTGACGCTGCTTGCTGTGGACCAGAGAGAGAGAGACCGTGAGCCGGGAACAGAAGAATAACTCACAATACTTGTATAGTTTCAGAAAAAAACAAAACACTTCCAAAAGTACCTAAAATAAACAAAAACAGAAATAAGAATATTTGAACAAAAGAAACGTCTTTATTCCATGTTATTATTATTTTCAAAGAATAAAAATATTTCTTGGGAGCAAATTATAAATTAGTTTCACCAAAATAATATTCTTAAAAGAAAAAAAAAGAAAAATTAATGAAAGAATAACACATCATCAGTAGAAAAATTGAAAATGTGAATAAAAAATATTTTTTGATTGCTATAATGAAGGGTTAATATCTGTTTATTTAATAATTGAATTAAATACTTTTTATAATGAAAGGTTCATTATTGTTTGTTTTTTTAAATAATTGAATAAAAATAAAGACATCTTTTTTTAAATAAATGACTTTTAAAAAATCATTTTTAATTTTTTTTTTTACAAATGAAGTGTAATATTTTAATTCCAACCATTTCTAAAATAATTTCCTTTAATTCAATAAATTTAATTCATAGCTTTTTTAATTCAATACAACAATGTATGTATGGTTTATTGGAATTAGAATATTATCAACCATTCGTAAATGAAAATATCTAAACCATTATTATTGTTTAAGACAATTTTTCAATATAGGTACCATTTAATTAAGTTATTATAAAATATTGTTATTCTTAAAAATACATTTACATTATACGTTTAATTTAAGTATTCATTATTATGATGTCACTGATATACTTCTATAAAAAAGTATCTGGTTGCAAACCTTCTTTTTTCAAATATATTTCAACAGATGAATGGATAAAGGGATAAGTCTAGGATGTAGTTCCTCACCTGGCCAGCAGGATTCCCTGGTACTCCTCCAGCTGCTTCATGAAGGAAGGGTTCGGTTTGGCGACGGCTCTCTTGTCTTTCACGTGGTCAAGCGCGGCGTCCAGCGTCCAGCCGTACTCCTTCATGGCGTAGGCGATGACGGTGGACGCCGAGCGGCTGATGCCCATCTTACAGTGAACCAGGCACTTGGATCCGGCTTTCCTGGTGGAGAGAGAAGGAGTCGAGAAAAGGGATTGAATAAAAAAAAAAAGAAGAGCGAGAGAAAAGGTAGAAGCGACCGAGGGGTTAAAACTCACTTGGCTTTGGTGATGAACTTGAACGTCTCGTTCCAGTACTCCAGCAGGTTGGTGGCCTCCTCGTCGTACACGCGGATGTTGTGGTACTCGAACATCCCGGGGAAGAAGTTGTCGATCTCGCGCGTCACGTTCAGGATGTAGTGAACTCTACGAAAAACAGTCACATCGCGTCATGAATGGAGGAAACGCTGACTCGGCGACGGCTAAAAAAAAACATGAGGGAAAAGTATTTTTTTTCTACGATGAAGCTGCTGAAAACTATATGAACGATCCATCCATGCAGCAAGATCAGTGTACTTCACAAAAAATACATCATATTACTTAAATATCAGACTTAATAGAACAAACAATAAAATGAAAAAATACTTTAATAATTCTAATTCTTTGAGAGTAAAGATTAAAGTTAAAATAATAGTCCTCAATGCAGAAATAATATCTTTGACCTTTGTGTATTCCCACTTCTGTGACCTGAAGGCCTAAAAACAAATGTGTTTGTGGTATCCCTTGTGTTGTCTCTGGGTCAAGGTGACCCCATAGGCAGAAATAATGTGTTTGTGGTATCCCTTGTGTTGTCTCTGGGTCAAGGTGACCCGAAGGCCAGAAAAAAAAAAGTGTTTGTGGTATCCCTTGTGTTGTCTCTGGGTCAAGGTGACCCCATAGGCAGAAAAAATGTGTTTGTGGTATCCCTTGTGTTGTCTCTGAGTCAAGGTGACCCGAAAGCCAGAAAAAAATGTGATTGTGGTATCCCTTGTGTTGTCTCTGGGTCAAGGTGACCCGAAGGCCAGAAAAAAAATGTGCTTGTGGTATCCCTTGTGTTGTCTCTGAGTCAAGGTGACCCGAAAGCCAGAAAAAAATGTGATTGTGGTATCCCTTGTGTTGTCTCTGGGTCAAGGTGACCCGAAGACCAGAAAAAAAATGTGATTGTGGTATCCCTTGTGTTGTCTCTAGGTCAAGGTGACCCGAAGACCAGAAAAAAAAAATGTGCTTGTGGTATCCCCTGTGTTGTCTCTGGGTCAAGGTGACCCGAAAGCCAGAAAAAAAATGTGTTTGTGGTATCCCTTGTGTTGTCTCTGCGTCAAGGTGACCCGAAAGCCAGAAAATAAATGTGTTTGTGGTATCCCTAGGGTTGATTCTGGGTCAAACTCACCCGCTGTTCTGCAGCTCCTCCAGGTTGGAGGCGTTCCACTCGGATCCCTGCCGAGAACAAAGGGACGATCATTTCATCTGAACTCGAGCACAATATTGTGATGTTATAAATAATGTTTCTTAAGTTACCAGGTAGACGTGTTCGAATATTTCCGTGGGACTGTCCATCTGTCCCAGGATGACGATCATCTCGTTGTCGATGAACTCCTTGAACTCTCTGAGGTTACAAACCATCTGCATCTCCAGCTCGGTGCGGATCTGGAAAAATGAGACAGTAAAATATCAATCATGGTAAAAATAAATAAAAACATTACAAAACAGTTGTCAAGCAAAATGTGACAATAAATATAAGGAAACAAAGAAAAAAAAAAAACTTCTTTATTTCATAGAATGAAACCATAAAGAAATAAAAATATTTTTGTAAAATTGAAAACTAATGTAAATTTATGTTTGTATTGTTCATTTGTGTGAAAAAAAAAGAGATTATTTAACAAAAGTAGTTTCAGCAAATAAATACTAGAATAAATTAACAATGACAATGAAATTGAATCAAAATTGAAACTTAGAAAAAAAAAAAGGTCTTTGTGTCTTGTGTATGTCTTTAAAATATTTTTCTAGTTTATATAAATAAATGTGTTAAAAAAAATATTTGTCATTATTCAACAAAACATATCTGGTCTTAAAACAGAAACAAAAAAAAAATAATAACAAAATGAATGTTGAAGGTTTTGTTTAAAAGAAATCCATAATCTCAAGTTTAACCAGTCGAATAAATCAAGTTTTGGATTCATTTTTATTTATACGATCACACCAACATTCCCTTAGAAATATTATCTTTAACCATTGTCTTATCTCTGGGTCAAAGTGACCCGAAGGCCCAAAAACATCATGGTATCCCTTGTGTTGTCAATGACCTTCGTAGCATCCGCAAATACATGCAGTGGTGGAGGTAGTTAACCTTGACCCAGAGACAACACAAGGGATACCACAAACACATTTTTTTTTTCGGGCCTACGGGTCACCTTGACCCCGAGACAACATGGTGATCGTAACAAACCACAATAATGGAGGCGACAAGTCTCACCTCCTTGCTGGTGACGTTCTCCAGGTCTTTCTGCATCATGATCTCTCGCAGTCGCATCTTGATCAGCCGCTCGGTTCGCTCTCTCTCCGTGGGTCTGGTCGCACAAACACACAATTTTTTTTTAAATACAAAAACTAAATTCAGAACATTCAGAACATTCTCTCCTCCGTCCGAGGCACAAAGAAACACCTTTCCCTGAGGAACACCCTCTCGATGGACTTCGGTCTCAATGAGCTTTTTTGTCTGCGCCGAGAGAATCGACACTTTGTGTGTTTCTCAGAGAGGTTCTGGCCCACGAGCCATCGACCACAACGTTCTCTTGTCACATATTTCTGTTGTCATGCTGCGCTCGACCCGCTCCGAGGGAAGCGTTTACCCTGGTGAGTCAACCAGAGTCAGTACATCTCTGGAGGAAACCATTCAAGACGGTTCTTTATCATTGTTTTGACAACAAGTTGACACCAAATGAGTCGTGAAGATCCACAGCTGTCAAATATTATAGATACACTTAAAAATCCTCTTTTTTCTTTCACAATACCATTATTTTTATAGTTATTATATGGTTAATATTTCAATAAAGTGTGTGTAAAATAAAATAATCCAATTATCCATTTACAATTGACACAAATTTGTTCATTTTTGTGTTGCAATTTAACTTTTGGCCACTAGATGGCAGCAGTAACGTCTTCCATAGCTCCAGGAACAATGAAGTCCTGCGAGATCGGGGCTATGACAGGATACGGTCGACTCCAGCAGGTATCACAAAAACATATTATGATATATTGTGAAAACTGTAGTAACAAAATCTGGTGTTGTAGTATTTACAGACCACGTGACTCTTGACGAAGTCGTAACTGCTTTCATTTGTTTTCAAACCAGAATATGTTCAAACATCAGCTTTAAAATCTGCTGGAGTCACTGTATCCTCTCGTCCTCAGAGAACGTAATGACTTCTGCCATCTACTGGCTGGAAGTGATTTGACAAGACAAACATGAAAAAAAAAAACTGTGTTCATTAGTAGTAAATTTAAAAATATGTTTTATGCAAATGTTTTAATATAATATAAATTATAAAGAACGATGATGGAATATTTAATTTGTTTATTCAACAAACACAGTATAAGCATATTAAATGTAAAATATAAGATTATTTTTTAATGCATTTTATTGAAAAATAATGTATGATTTGAAGGTAAAATGAATAAACAATGATAGATGGTGACACATCTATGCTGACAACAGTGACGCAGCTAATACAGTAACCCATCAAATCAAGAGTCAGTTCCCGAATCCCTGAGTGATGGAGGGAGTTTACCGTCAGAAATAAAAGAATAACTTCCTGATCCGTGCACGTGAAGATCTCAGGTAAACACTGAGCCACGTGTCGACTCACTTCAACTCGTTTTATGGCAGGAAATCATTCTGGTCTCCAAACACATCAATAAAGTGGCTTCATAAAAGCGTGTGAGAGACGGTCAGACATACGAATAACCTCTTTTCTAATCTGCCATCGTCGCCTCAGAACACCTGCTGCTAACGCTCCGCGAGAGTTTAACCGTCTGTTCGGTTTTTCCGTTCGTAAATCACCGGCTGAAGTGTCGGCTATTTTGAACGCCGACCTCTGGAGCGACGGAGTTCAAGGGAGGAAGACGAATCGGCGGCGGACGCACGTGACCAAACACCAGGAAGGGGAATTTCTCCTCCATCGCTAGAAGCCATAAATCCAGACGCCAGGAGCTGAAACTCACAACAGACGCTCTGTTGCTTCTCTCTGTCGTGACGGTCGAACATAAACCAGCAGTGATGTCGTGAGACTCAAATATTTGACGGAAACAAAGCTCTTTGATAAACAATTGTCACATTATTCATGGACTCAAGACTTGTTAAATAATTGATCCATGAGTGAGAATGTCTTTAAATATCCACAGTTATTCAACACTATTGGATGTTTTTGACTGCAGACTTGCTAATGGCTACATTATAAATATATATATACTTAGAAGAAACATTCATTAATTCAATGTTGTGATAAATAACTTGGCAAAGTGCAATTATACAATAAATAAATATTGTTTTAGTCTATATTAGTTCATTTTACGTATATATACAATTTATTTATTGTAGATTATTTCTTTTTACATTTATTCTCCAATTTATTTCATGGTATATTACTTTTTACATAGTTTCTTGAACTTATGCATTTTACATAGATTCTCCAACTAGTTCATTTTACGTAGATTCTCCAACTAGTTCATTTTACATAGATTCTCCAACTAGTTCATTTTACATAGATTCTCCAACTAGTTCATTTTACGTAGATTCTCCAACTAGTTCATTTTACATAGATTCTCCAACTAGTTCATTTTACGTAGATTCTCCAACTAGTTCATTTTACATAGATTCTCCAACTAGTTCATTTTACGTAGATTCTCCAACTAGTTCATTTTACGTAGATTCTCCAACTAGTTCATTTTACGTAGATTCTCCAACTAGTTCATTTTACATAGATTCTCCAACTAGTTCATTTTACGTAGATTCTCCAACTAGTTCATTTTACATAGATTCTCTAACTAGTTCAGTCTACATAGAATCATTAACTAGTTCCTTTTACATAGATTCTTTAACTAGTTCATTTTACATAGAATCATTAACTAGTTCATTTTATGTAGGTTATTAAACTAGTTCATTTTACTTAGATTATTTAACTAGTTTTCTCATTTTATATTTTACATAGATAACTTGATTTTTATGATATAAGTTCATTTTACATGCATTCTTTGATTAATCTTATATATTAGTTTATTTTACATCAATCATTTAGTTAATGTTAAAATACTATTTCATTTTATTAAAACATCTTTAACTCTCGCGTTATCTCTGGGTCAAGGTGACCCGAAAACGAAACCCATAACTCTGTCACGGTGTCAACACGTTGAATAAATTCTCTCCGAGTGGCATCTGAACTCACGCGACCTCAGCTCCAGGGTCGAGGGTCGCGGTATCTGCTGTGGAAGCATGTTCTCCACACGTTTAATCCTCGACACCAGTCAGAGACGCACACGCGACACGTCCACCATGAATTCTACAAAACTTTCCGACAACATAAATAGACAAACTCACGCTGAAGTTCAACGTAAGAGCAGAGTTTCAACAGCTGACGTTGAAATGTCAGCGTTTGTCAACTCGACACACGAGTCTAGACTGAAATATAATCACATGTTTGCAACTCATGAGCAAAAGGTTTGGATTGTCCAACATAAAATAAATGATAAAAAAAAAAGATTGTTGTAGTTTTCGAGTACAATAAATAAATGTACTAGAATTAGTGACATTAAATTTTCTACATATTAACGTCATATAGTTGCTGTTTATCTCACAAATAAATTCATTAAAAATTAAACCCTAAAACAAACTGTTTTTACACATATTTATATTATGTATGTATATGAATTATGTATCTTTTATGCCTTTTCTTTTTATTACCACACTGATGTATAAAAATCTAAAGTCAATGAAAAAGTTTGTTAATTTAACTATAATGGCAACAAATATAAAAAAACACAAAAAAAAACACAAGTATTATAAATTAGAAATAATATAAATAAACAAATAACGGTTATAAAAATGTATTGTTAAATATACTGTATATGAAGAAGTTGCAACATTCAGCTATAGTGAGACTAATAAAAATGATTATTTATTTGGAATATAAAAATAAAATAGATCAGATCTTTATTATTATTATTATTATTATGGAATGATCTTCCTCTCTCTTTGCGCTTGATGGATCTACTGAGGCTTTTCCTTGATTTTCCGGAACTCCTGTTGTTTATCAGTTTTATTTTGACCTTTAAAGTATATACTTTATTGAATATTGTTTTGATTGTTTAAGTGCTTTGTGACCCTGATCTGGAAAAGCGCTATACAAATAAAAATTACTTACTTACTTATTATTATTATTATTTTTTTATTTCTCTGACTGATGTTTCTTTTTGCAGACATTCAATCCTCTTGACTTGAACCAAAGGGTAGGTAGTACTCACAGGTCTGTGAACAGTACGGGTGAGTTGGCACGGTGCGACTGCACGTCCTGCATGGCGTTCCACTCGTTGATGCAAAACTGGTTGGAAGAGACGCGGCTCTGGTAGTAGCTGACCCAGGTGAGGAAGAGGCTGCCGGGGTAGTGGTTGTGGCAGCGAGCCACGTCGCAGGCCTTGTGTAGAGACTGCAGTGCAGACCTGAGCCATGATAACACAAACTTAATTTATAGATTTAACGTGTGTTTGGACTCATTTATATCAGGCGAACACTCACCACATGGCCTGCACCGAGACTGGCTTGAACACATGAACTCTGTTTACTGTCGACACGCTGAAGCCACTGCAGGTCAAAATAAATAAAAACGTGAAACAACAATAGCTTGACGACAAGAGGAAGCAGGAAGCAGGTGTGGTTTCTTACCCGTCTCCATCCAAGTGGATGAGCGTGTCGCTCCAAAGAGGTAGAACCAGGCCGACGGTACAGCAGCTGGAGGAGCGTGAAAACATCAAAACATGTCAGGACGCTTCCAAAAACCAACCGGTCCTGCATCTTACATCATGGATTTTATAGAGAGTTCAAAAGTTCTTGTCAGGTACAAACATTTGCATTTGTCCTTCTCAATTTATTCATAAAGGCGTGTCAAAAAATGTTCTAAAGTTTACTTGGAAATGACTAACCGTCGTGTAACCGGTTACACATCTGAGGTACCGGTTACTCAATTATAACCCACATGACAGATAAATAACATAACTTTATTAATGGATATATTTTATTTTTTATTACTGTGCACATAGAATCCTCTTTAATTGTAACAAAAAAAATAGTTTAATCCATCAATTATGACTTTCCTTTAACCAAAATAACATTTAAATTCGACAGAAAGTCGAACAAAATACTACTTGCTTTTACATTCTCTCCACCTTTTCTTCCATTTTACACCTTTTCCATTGCTACTTTTTATGTTTTAATGCGTTTTAAAGTTTTTAATATTTGCTCTGTATGCCGGTGTTGAGTGTCCAGAAAGGAACCTCTAAATAAAATTGATTATTATTATTAGTTGTGAATTAAGTACCCAATAAACTACATTACATTTAAGATAATTGGATTCGATTTTTTTTAGGACTTCCAAATTAAACTATATTAAGAAAATTCCTCTGTTTATCATGCGACCAACAAAAACAAGATCATTTTTTTCTCCACCAAAGACATTCCCAGTGGATTTGTACATATAGAACTTCCATTGAAATCACATTTATATCCCTTTAATAATCACTAGCAAGTAGGAGTGGTAACAAATAAGTAAATATCATTTTTATTCTGCAATTAACACAATTACAAACAGATTCTTATTCATGTCCGTGATTGGCTGATAGATAAATAAACGTTCTCACCCATCAGTAGAATAGAAGTCCATGCCGAGCACGATACTCTCCTCTGTGTCCTGTCTGCCGTTTGTGGAGACGACGACCATGTAGCGAGTTACCTGAGCGTACGCACTCTCCAGACGAACAGCCTTGAGATAAAAGAAGGTCAAATATTTAGAAAAAAACCGACAGACTGACATCAAACACATTACGGGTGAGATCTTCCACTCACCAGTCTGATCGTGTCCTCTGGCCGGAGCACAGTGAACATAGTCTGAAGGTGTTTTTGGAGGTCACCTGCAGAGATCAAAGAGTAAATAACACGTTTCTCTTGACACCACGTTCACCTGGGACGCCATTGTTCCCTCGAGCTGGTTTCTTTTGTTTACGAAAATATTTCCACTGCAAGATGTTTCCTCGGAGGAAGTCGCGCGGCTGGTCGAAGCCGATGTTTAAAGGCTTCTCGATCTAGAGAGTGTTGGAACGCCTACCTACGTGTCAGACTCAAGGTCAACTCTGGACCTTGCTAAAATCATGTCATGTGGCCCTCCAGAAGGTTGTCTCAAAATAGTAGATTCATATTTGCACCAACTCTGGTCTTTCTGTAGGTCACAATGACCTACAGAAAGGCCAGAGTTTAAGATAAGGTAGGAAACAGATCATACAGATACTTAAATGTCAGTCCTACTCTTTTAAAGTAGAGAAATTTAAAGTTTTTCACATTAAATCTAAGTTTCTTAGTCGATTAAACATCAGAGACTTACGATCTTTCTATCGCTTTTGCACTCTATAACCACTTGAGGCTTCTGTCTTCATTCAAACACCTAATCCCATAACATCAAAGCCCTTCTAGTAGTTATCAGACCGTTTTCTTTTAGACCCACTACAAATAAGTTATAACCAACATAACAGATAAATAACTTTATTTACCGTATTTCTCCGACTATAAGGTGCACTCAAAATCCTTTAATTTTCTTATATTATTTAATAATTGTAGTTTTACTAACTGACCTCGATTTTATGTGGTACAGGGCGCTCAAATATCGCTCAAAATATTTAAGTAAGACCACAACCTCTTCTGCTAAATGTACCTCGACGCCTTGTACCATCGAGGTTCACACTAAAGGGTGTAACTGTCGGCTTATCCTTCCAGCCAAAAGCGCTCAGACACATCATTTGCTCCAACGGACCAGCTGGAATGAACTGATCCACCTTTGGCGTCCGTGACGGGAGAGAAGAAGAAGAAGAAGAAGCGACCTTGAAATTGTCGTGTGCAGGTCTTTACCTGTGTGTTTGTTCCTGCTGACAGGTGGCGCTGAGGTCGGCGAGGGGCTGTTTCCTCTGGGCAGGAAGAGAGCGGCACCTTTCACCGTGAGGAAGCTCTCGCTGATGCTGCCGGAGAGGACGAGAGAAAAAACATTGTCAGACTTTTTATGCCTTTGACTGTTTTTTTTACACTTTGCAGAGGACACGCATGAAAAGTTTTTTGCGACGGGGATTATGTCAGTGTCACAGTGTCCCGCTCAACTGGCCGATTCGGAACAGACGGACTGATGCAAGCGAAAACAAATGTGATCTCAGAACACAATGTTCCGGGCTCCTCCACACAGCTGGATCGCACACACTGACTTATTATTCACTCCCAACAGCTGCTCGAAGGGAGGGAACGGGGAGGAAATCAGGGGTCCGAGAGGGATGATGAATCCCCTCCTCCAACAATGTTTGAATGCAGATAAGAGCTGGTCAGTACATGAAGCCACGCACCGAAGCAGGTTGTAATAATCGGGGGTTCTATTCCCCCCTGGAACACTTAATCTTATTAAGTGTGACTGAGGTCAGTGCAATGAGGAGGGGAAGATATAAACCGGGGTCAACTGGATACCAAAGCTTTGTGTGTGTGTTACTATATGCGTGTGTGTGCTTCGATTCCTCGATAGAAAGACGTATTTCCAGATACAAATATGTTGTCTCTAATATTTATATCCAAAATCTAGTAATCTTCCTCATCTCTCTCCGTTTATTAAACTGGCATAACTTTCAACCTGGGCTTATGTAATACAGTTTGCTTTTCTTCAGCTCATTTTGTCATGTTTATATAAACCTGTGTTTGTTTTCGTTTAATATTGGCAGCAGAAAATAATCATAACAGCGTTCCTGAAAGGTGCAAACCTCACAAAATGTTTCTATTGATTTTAGTAATGGACAAAATATTTTGAATTATGTAATTTAAACACCAAGAGCAGTGACCAACATGTAAAACACACAGTCCAGAACACGGTTAAAAATGATATAATATATAATATTGTTATCAGTCATTAAAATTTTTAGATGGATTTGAAAACTTTTTGCTCAAAATACACTCGTTGTCAACATGTATTCTTTTTGATATTGGACATCATTTTAAGCCAGGTGTGTCCAAACCTATCTTCAAGGGGGGGGGGGGGCACATTTGACAAGGTCAAAACACGCAGGGGTCAAGTTTGAAAAGTGGCATCGTACCAAGAACTGCCTCACACAAAAGCTCTGCCATTTACAACCAATTCAACCCCAAATTGAGAACTTCTTCAGCGACTGAGGAGAAAATTAAAAGAAAATCTGTATTAATGAATTAGCCTCGATCAATACACCTTGACTTGGCAGGTCCAAAATGGCCCCCAAGGGGGGGTCCTGGACACCTATGATTAACTGTGATGTTGAATAAACGGTGCAGAACTAACTGTGATTAAGTAGAAAACGGTGACACACTAAACAAGCCACACATGATGCACACTCTAAGACCTACTTTTTTTTCAGCCTCTCATGACTGTGTCAAATGACAACCACAAGACTTATGACCTGAGGAAACTATGTAGGTCCTTTGCTGGGCTTGAGTCAGCAAATATAGAAGGAACGTTAAGTTGACAAACGTTGGATTCACTGCGTGTGTTGAAATTAACTGATTTGATTCAAACTTTCTGATTCAAGCCTTAAGCTGAATATAGATCCCCCTGATAGTTCAGTTTGCTCAATTTTTTACAACTTTCTCACGTTCAAAATCCTCAATAATGTCCCACAAAAAGCCGCAATAATGCTGATGCCAACAATATTATGTTTCACTTAATGATCAAGGCTATTGTTGTCCTAAAAATAGAACAAGAATTACCGTTGGAGGGCTATTTCCGATGAAAATTAATACACAGTGAGTCGGCCGACCTGCTCTACACAAGCTGTATCAAGGCGGTTTCATAGCTTCAGGGGCTAGAAACTAGCACAGGGTGAATAACGTCTGCAAACGCGGCTATAATTCTTTCAGGTTTCCACCCAAAGAATGATATCCTGCACCACATGTGCACTCATGGCCCCGGGGGCAGGATCCATCCTGCAGTCATTTTAAAAAGCCTGTCGGATGGTTTGCTTAAAGTCAACGTAAATTAATATTCAAAGTTGATGTTGTGAACTATACAGATGCTAGTGTTTAAGATTATGTATAAGGGATGTGAGAAGAAATTCGATATAATATTGAATAATAGACATTTTTTCTGCATGATACCGTGTCAATACGTGTCGAACAACACTAATAAATCCATTCATTCTTCTTCTGGTTTTAAATTTCATATTTTATAGTTTATTTCTTTAATAAACTGCGATTGAACTTTCGGTCACTAGATGGCCGCTGTCATTACGTCCTCCACAGCTAAAGGGAAAAATGATTTCCGCGAGATCCCAGGGATAACTGAGGATGAGGGGATACAGCAGCTATTAAAGCTGATGTTTGGACATGTTTTGGATTCGAAACCAATACAAGCAGTTACAACAATAAAGAGTCATGTGGTTGTTAAATCCTGCAACACCAGAGTCAAGTACTTGACAAAACTACAAATATGTCCTTGTTACTACAGTCATTTATCGTATCGTTGCCCCTATAGTATCGTGATATGTATCGTATCGACACGTTCTTGTAAATACACACCCCTATTGTGGATCTCAACAATACGAGTAAAACTGTAAATTGTTTGTTGAAAAAGAATAAAAACATTGATAATAAAACACAAATTGAACCTCTAAGAAGAAAATGACAAAATCCGACTTCCTGTTATGAAGAAATACATTTCGTTTGTCCCATGACTTAAAGTGGTAAAAGATTTTATGCCCTTTAGCATTTGAGTTGGACACCCCTGCCCTTCATGCACCCTCAGCTCTAGGTGTCACAGTTCTTCGGGTTCACATTCCTCCCCTCTCACTTGGCAAGAAGCACCGTCTGCTGTTCAGGCTTCCTCCACCTCGTCCCGTGTAACATCATCCGTCCATCCTTCGGGTCACCCGACTGCTCTTCCGGAGTTTTGCTGAGAGCGTGGAAGTGTTGAGGACGGACTCGGGGGGGAGGATAAAGGGCGAGACCCAAAAAAACAAGAGCACTTTACACTGAGCTAATTTCCCACAACCTACTAACATCTGACCCAGCTGTTTCCTCCCAGCGACCCTCCACATCTTCAGCAGCTTCATCCTACTTTTGCTCATTGGTCTCTACTTACTGTCCCGTCTCGGACCATCAATAGCGGCGCAACAATGGTGTCTGTAACAGAACCCTCACACGTGCCCTCAAAACACACTGGGAAAGTGGAATCCAAGCCTGGGTTTTTCACCACTCAGGGGGGGCTGTGTAAGGGACTGGGCCACAGTTTCTAAAAATACACAAGTCCTTTAAAAGTCTCGCCTATTCATAGCATTCAGAAGAGTTCGCTCAACTTACTGTACGAGGCGTGAACACGGGTTTCATTGTGCGCCGCGATCAATCTTGTGATGGCGGTTACATAACACAGCTGGTTTTATTTTGGAACCACCAAAGTCCAACTGACAGATCAAACTGAGGCTCCATGTTTGTTTGTTTTTTTGTGAGAGAGTCCAAAACCCGACACAAACTGGCTTTAAGTGGGAACACTGGGTTGGAAGGGTTGGGCCGTCCAGGGCCGAGTCAGAGGTAGGTACTTGCTCGGGCAACAGTCACAGACACAATCATCACTATGTAAGGACCACTCCGCATAAGTGGGTAACCCCCCGCCTCCGTGTGTGCCCATATTAGTCGGTGGTGGGAGGAAAGTGAGATAAATATAGGGCTCTGGCCAGTTTACATACAGGGTGGTGGAAAATGCACGAAGCTCATGGGAGTGTATGTGTGTCAGGGACGGTTTAGTCGCTCTGGCTGCTCCATGTCATGCAAGTGTGTTACAGAAGCAACAATAAGAGACAACATTAGGCTTGACTTACGAAACACTACGTTGGTCTAAACCGCATTCCAACCCCCCAACAAAACTCACCTTTAGACTTTACTTCCAAATTACTTATATATAAATTCAGTGAATCAATAACAAAATTTATTTAGAAGGTGAGGATTTGCTACGACCCATATTTATCTGATGTTTCAAACCAAATATTTGTGTGTGATCCGCAAGACCATTAATAGAAAAGTCAAAATTAAAGTCAGGACCAGCACCGTGATAGATATTAGTTATGTTCTGATGAAGCTTCATGAAACAGTGTCATATTGTTTAGAAGTCAGTAGGTGGCGCCAGTTTAAAAATGATGTGATGATTCAATAGAGCAGAAAAACTAAAGAAAATAGTACACAGATCGCCATCTAGTGGACTGGAAGAGCTAAAGATGAATTGAAGTTATTATAGAAGCATAGATATTTAATATAAATTATCCATACATGTCAATAACGAAACTTAAAAACAAGATATGACTGATAATTAAAAGTCCTGAATGAACACCATGCAAACAAATCTTTTAACTATTTAACACATACAAGATACATTTTGTTTGGCACATGACCCAAGAAACAAATTGAAGGAGAAATTGAAGGAACAAAGAGAAGGTAAGGCCCTAAAACTTAAACAAGGAAAATCGTCAATTAGAGTAAAATCTTTTTTTTTTTTTTTTAAAGAACCAAATACTACTGGTTTTAATTGGTGCTTTGGGCTTTATTATAGTCATTCTGATACATGGAGGGCCACATGAATACAGTTTTCTAGGCCAGTTCCATACCCTTAAATTGTTCTGTAAAAGTAAGAGCAGTTTTCGTTTGTAAGTAGGTTTTGTATCAATCAAAAACGAATAACTGAAGTAAGACTTCAAAACACGACTATGGTGCCTTCAGCGCTAAAGTGGGTCAGAAGCTGGCTATCACACGGAACTTAAAATAGTTCTGAAGCAGCATGGATGCCAGTAAACACACTGGTCCGTCCCATTGTGTGTTGGAGAGCGAGCTAATGTTTGGGAACCAGTCCAGCTTTTCATCACAAGCAGACTGTGAGAGTCACATCTCGGACACTTCCTCATGGAGAAAACTAAAATCAAGCTTATGAAAAAATATGATTCAAAGCATAATCTTAAGAAGACAACAAACAGTGAGCTGCGAGTATAGATACAGTAGGATTGACTTGCACTCACTATGGTTAAAGTGATATTTTGTTTAAAGAACCCAAACAAAATAGTGTATAATTCTGCCCCAAGAGCAAGGAGGGGCGAGAAAAGCAGTAAACAGTTCTGAGAACTCGGTTCTTTACCACCTTTGGGAACAACGGAGAAAAGTTTGAGGTAATAATAACCTTGTTAAACCTGTGATTTTGGCCACAGGTAACACTCAAGTCCTTCCACAGCACCAGGGCTTGTCATTACTAATGCGAACCCACTTTAAACGCCACAAAAAAGAACACGTTAAAGGCTAAAAAAAAAAAAACAGGTACAGATCCAGGAAGTGGCTCACGTGTGGTTACGGTTAAGAGCCTCGACAACCAGGACAGGTGGTTAGTTACAGCCTTCTACCGCAAACAAAGACAAGTGCATAACAACTCGGAAATGAACGTCAAACATGTGATTCCCTCAATAAACGACTTCAAAACACAGGCGAGATGGCGGCGCCGGGACGCTCGTCTAATTGCAAACAGCACCACGGATTACTAAACACTTGGACGGACTGGATTTTCTGGAAAATTTGATCAAGTTGATTACATCACGGTTTGATCATGTTGAAGCCATTCTACATTGATTTGTTTTCTTCAGCGCTGGAGTTATCTAACGGGTCTACGTCAAGGCTGGACCCGGGACAGAAAAGTTCTTTTGATCTGGCGAGAAAACTCGAGTCAACAAAATCCTTAACATGCACAACAGAGGTGCATTTACCTTTCTTGAGCCAGTTTTAGATTACAGAGAGAATCAATGAACGTCTTGCTTTATCTTAGAATAAGATAGAATTCGACCGGGTTTGAACCCTTGGCTTTCTCCAGGAAGGAGCTTTTTGATCCCCAAGACAAACCAGGGTATTAAGTAAGGGATAGAAGACACTTTTTTCCTTTCAACTGGGCAGTTATGTACTAATAACTAAGGTATATAAACATATACATACACATATACATTCTGTATAAATAATTATATTTTCATTAAAGTGAATTGAACTCGTCTTATCTAATCACAAACAATTGCAATTATACGTTTAACTTTTATGAGTCAAACAAATACATAAAATGGAATACAAAAAAGGAAATTTGACTTTTTTTTTTTTTAGTTTATATGTACGTGCAGTAAATTGGAATCTAATGATAATAATTTTTATCTTTTGTAAACGTCGAACTAGTTGCATGAATTATCTTAATATAGATTAGTGGCCTGATTAATAAAGCCATAATTTATTATTATTATTTTTTAAACTGTTTGTCTGTTTTGTGGTGAAAGTGAATTCCCTCCAAGAATGACGAGGATTAAACAGCTCTCCAAGAAAAATAATAACTTGTAATCTAAATCCCTCTTTTTCCAGAAATCACAAACTAAATTTCCAGAGATTTTGACTATATTTTGTTGCCCAGATATTTCTAAAACAATCAACTGAATCGGTTTAATGTTGGTTTTTAATTCATGGCCTAACCTTCAGATAAAAACATTTGAAAATAAATAATACAGAGTTTGTTTCACTCATTTTAAGTAGTTTACAAGTTTGTTTTTTAAAGTCAACTTGACCGAAACAGGTGTCAAGAGTCACCGACTAATGTTACTTCAGAGAAAAAAAACATCACTTTTTAAATACAAAACACCTTCTAGAAAGTTAATAAATGCAATAGATATATTAAATATTTGGGATTTCTGTTCCACGAGCAGTCCCTGGCCTGGAACTATGAGAAGTACACAACTCTAATGATGAAACATGACAGTCAAAGGAAAGGATGATACACACTTAAATGATGATGATACACACTTAAACGGTGATGATTCACACAGCATGGAACACTGAGATCCCTCAAGTTAAGGTCAAAAGACAAGCACTGAGGAGATGAGTAAGCACCGTGACGTCACCAGGAAATCCTTTCAACGGGAATCTTGCAAAACGTTTAGTGTTGAAACACACTTGAGATGACACACACTCTGAATTACCCGGATGTGTTGAAATGAATGAAGTTTCTGAGCTTTTATATTTTGGCTCTAAAGTGACGCTCAGACTCACTTTAAAGTTTTAAAAAAAGTTTTCAGGATTGTAACTCACAACTGGTTGATGCGATTGTTCGCCAGAACCGCGTCGCTGCTGAAGCATGGTACCATCTGGGCCCCGCAGCAGGAGCAGAAGCTGACCGGACCGGCACCGGGGGACACCGCGCCGAGCGTCATGACCGAGGAGGAGGACGCCGCCTCAGGTGCGTCAAGTCCGGGGAGAGAGAGAGAGATCTACTCCGCTGCCGCACACATGCGTCCAGAAAATAAAACACCGCTGTCTAGGAATATGTCTCTGAGAATCACTCGTGAAGAATCTCCTCTCTTTCTATCTGGGGTCCATGACGACCCTCCTCGTGAGAAGTTCAGGGACGAGTGACTTTTGGAGAAAGTCTCTGGCAGGACGAGAGTCCAGGGAGGGAGGAGCTCCAGACACGTGTTCAAGGGGGAACATCGGAGCCTATCAGGACCAGAGGGAAGTCCCTGCACCGGGTGCAGGTCTGAGCACAGGAGCAGCTGATGCCTCTGTTTACATCAGGGGTCTCAGACTCAACGGGCCAGGGGGGCCACCAAGAGGTCCATTCTTGTGGAGACTAGAGGGCTGAGGGGGTCTTTAGTAGGTTTTTTTTCTGAACGTCTTTGATTAAAAAAAAAGATTTATATATATACTAATTTAATGTTCAATGGATTTCACTGTTAATTTGGGACAGTTTTTAAAATATAAATCTGTTCCATCTAAACTATATAATCAAAGATATACTTATGGAAATATATCAGTGGCATCAAAATGCTGAATGGTTTAGAATTTCAAATCCTGTGACATTTTTTAAATTGAAATATTGTTGTTTTACACATAGAGTTTGCTATTCTAATTCCAATTATTCAAAATACATTCGTCCTCGTGTCATCGTCTGCAACGAGTTAGAAAATCAAAATGTGTAAAAAGAAAAATATTAGATGTTTTTATTCCAATAGTAAAATCTTTTTTTTTTTTACCTTTTATTATACTTATTATTGAATGCAATTATTCAACAATAACAAATTCAGCATTTTTATATACATTTTTTTAATAAATAATTTAAAAAATAATCCAATGCTTAAAACAAACTTGTCAGTATGCATTTATTTATAAAGGTCAAAATGGCTAATGTTAAATTCAACCAATCAATATTCATGGCACTGATGTACATCTACAGTATATATAGAAATGAAAACACTTGACGTTGGACAAAAAAGGAGTCTCTTGCTCTGCCGGTACATATAAAAAACTTGGACATTTAATTAAGGGCCGCAGAATTTCATGTCACATGCTAGAAATAAGACCCTTAGTTTACATTCTCTCAGGGTCCTCAACACTCCTCTGGCTTCGACGCCCACCTGTCCAGATCATCCGTCGACCAATAACAAAACACCTTTGACCTTAAGTTCCTTCTAAATGATTCCAGTGATGACATGATCATTTGATTCCACTCATTCATCACAGTCAGACGTCTGATTCTGCTGGAAGAATGAGAAGAATAAACGAAGAAGAAGAAGGGCGACCCGTCTTCTTCTCATCCTCTCTCTCCCAAAAAACCTTGTGCTTGAGTTACGTAAGGAGCAAATGAGAAACAGGCTGCGGTTCTCCTGATCCGAGCCCGAAGCATGGGAATAAAAGCGGAGATAAACCAGAACCGTCTCGACTCAAACTGCGTCCAAGAATAAAGATTTCAAGATTAACAGTCCTGCGAGATACGGGACGACTTTCGCCGTATTTATTCAGCGTTTTATACACACTCGACTGAAATAAAACTTACTTATTCAACTCACAAGTGCCAGAACTGAAACATCTGGATCGAATGTGTTCCCTGCAGTAAAAGGAGAGCGTTGTGAAAACGTTTATGGAGTCACGGCTCTTGTGTTTTCACTGATATCGACCGGGAGGTTCACACAGAAACGGGGCACTAATAACAAGCCAGTGTTACACAACACACATATTTGGCCCCGGGTCTGTGAACGCTCCCGGGGTGTGAGGGAAGTGGTACATTAAGCACACAACATACTTCTTTCAAGCATGAAAATATTCTGGTTATGACTTCGAGCACAAGTTGAAGCGAAGGCCTGTTAGCTAACAAGCGCGTGCAGCTGAAGATGATGCCAGAGATATGATCATCAAGTGGATCAGATAACTGCAGTTCAAAATAGCCTCCAGTTTCATTAAACTGTAATTTGATTGCATATTATATACTTTTCCGTTGGTCTTATTTAAAGATCCTTTAAAATAAAATAAAAAATATTTCTCTTCATACATTTTGTGACAACAACAAAACAAATTTATCCCAAAATACAAAATGTAGTTAAGCAATGACATCACAACATAAATCGAAATAAGACATTTTGGTGTAATATCTAATTTAAAATACATTTAGTTTAGAAGAAAGATATAAAAACACTATTTGCGAAACTATTCCCCCCCAAAAGAGGGAAGAAACACCTGAAATAAAGATCCTTAATGTCTATAACTAGTTAATTGTTTGCCATCAGAAACATTTATATCAAATAAATTTTTAAATTGACTGTAAACTTAACATGTGCCCTACATCTCGTATTGCATAATAATCTCCATAAATTTAATTCATATACTGTAGATTAACTAAAAAAAACGGCCTGTAAAGTAAGTTATATAATATCTATAAACATTAAGCAGTAGTTTCCGTCCAAGAAAACCTTTTTTTTCTGACTGGAAAAAGAATTTCAAACAGGTTACACCTTATGAAACCTTGCGAGAGAAATGAGTTCCTTCCAAGAAAAATTTCAACAACTATTTGGTTGCAAAACCCTGCACTACATGACAAACGATGCATCACATTGACGTTCTTCAAACATTTAGTGATCTATTGGACTTCAGCGCATCAATGGAGCCACTGTCGTTTGACATTTAGACGTGTCGAGGTGTAGGTCGGATGTCAAACGAGTTTGACGGAACGAGGTCTTAAGAACATGGAATTTGAATAAAGGGTTTTGCCGCGATGAACATTTGTTTTAGCAGGTTATGTAACTTTCTGCAAAAATCAAGTTGATAGAGTAGGTTTATAAAACACTTTGTTCAAATGAATAAAAGGAACATGGTGTACTTTTACTATAGTTGCTTAATCTAGACACCACCCAGTTCGAATTCTGCTGCGTAAGCATTTCTCTTAATAGGCGCAATCTATGGTTCCGCAAATACACGTTGAAGCACAGTATCCATTACCGTATATCTCGGACTATAAGTGTGCCTTAAAATCCGGTGAGTCTTTTGCATCCAACCGATTTTATGTAGTACTACTCTCTCAAAAGTTAACTTTATTGAGCTGAAGCCACAGTGCAAGTAGTATTACTCTGTGGGAATCCATGGTCAGGAGCCTTGAGATGCAACACCATGGTTTAAAGCACCTTAGGGTCTAGTGTGTTTCATGGTCAACAAAATACAGTATGTATTACTTGGTGAGGCTCTCTCGTACTTAAGTCGGACTAAAAAAAATTGGATTATACGAGAAAAAAAAAATTGGGAGATAATTAAAGGAATTTAAATTTGCCTTGTAGTCCAAAAAATATGGTAATTCTGTGAGTCATCTACCAAGTTTAAACCAACAATACTGAAGTATTTATAGACATTTGTTATATTTTATTTTCTTGTTGTCTCAAAAAAAAACATGTTTGTACATTGTATAATACTTTTTAGGTTTTTAAATGTATTTGTTATGTAGAAAAATCACTACCATTTTGTTGTATACCTGTTTACGATGACAAAACTATCTTTTCATCCATCAATTAATTCTTAATCAAAGAACCATGACTGTAGCCTAATTGATCAACCCTCAGTCATGCATCACATGGGAAATCCCAAAATTGAATGAATCACATTGGAATCTGTACAATCCCGATAAATAAATTCCAATATTTTCCTCACTCAACCTAATGAGACACATTAAAAGGAAAACTTGAACTTGAATTGAGCAGCAAAACATGTTTCAACAGTCGCAGGTATGAGGAGAACTTTCCACTATAAATGAGGTCATGTAATAGTCGGAATGTTTGCTGCCCAGAGCTACGTTGGTTACATCACACAGAAGACGACAACAACACCTGCACACCTGTCGTCACAGGACACCTTTCCATTGGCAGCTTCTCGCGTCCCGGAGCAGGTTTTCCCCAAAAAGCGTCCTGCTAGCAGCTGCCTCCGTCATGTGGTTGTGTTCAGTGTCGTCGGATTTACCAGCCCCTTGGCGGGAACTTGGATGTTTGTGGTCTGGTAACACGAGAGGCTGTTGTGATGTTTGGCAGAGATCTGGGCGAGTTGCACAACTGTCCTCTGCTTTGTGTCAGTCGTAGACCCGGGCGTACGAGAGACGCTGGTGCCTGAAGGAACTGTGTCTCTGAGACCTCGTCCATCAGCGTTTAAACGTTCCTCATTCATTGTGTAACCCATAAATGTCAGATTTCAGACAAATGTCTCTTTTCTCCACCCTTAAGAGATAATTAAGATTCTTACCAAGTTGGCCAGAATGATATCTGACTCAAACATATATTAAGAAATCCGCTTCAATTCTACTTTTTCCATCAGTCTAACTATCATATGTTTAATTTTTATCGTCTCCTAAGTCATGGTTGCTATTTAAAGACAACCCAGAAGTGAAACAAGAACATTTTAAACAGTTTATTATCGTAAACAAGCGATAAAGAAGATTGGACATATTTGTCTCTAGCTACCCCCAATGTTAGAACAGTGTTACTACAACAAGTGTAAACTCACGATAACTGAAGGGAGTTTAGGAAGATTTTGGTAGATTTTGGCTGCTTCTGCCAAATCTTGGAAAAAGTCCAATGAGCTTATTTGAGATCCTATAGTCAAAGGTACTCATCTTTATCTTGTGAAGTAAGAAAATCAGTCTTGTAGAAGATAGTCTGTCGTAGTTTCGAAGGTTGGATTGGAAAGCGACATAAGTTTCTTGAAGGAAGATTGTGATTGCTTAATGGTATTTAGTTGGGTTTATGATGATGAAATCAATAACTACCCCAATTATATAAATGACGTCCGCGAGGGTCGATACCGTCATTTAACAAAAATACTTTTGACAACTGAGGGAACATTTTCTTGACACCTATTGTTTACATCACAATCCTATTTTTCTTTTATTTATACCCCTCACAAGACTAATTTAATACCAGCTGGAAGTGGGTCAGACACACAGTAAATCTAGTTAAAAAAAACTAAACAAAGTAAAGCCAGAGCATAAAACAGAACCAATACTTTGTTCCAAGTCAGTTGCACAAAAAGTAGGTTCTTGTCTGAAATTGCACCTCCTCAAGTTCAAATGTTTGCTGACCACTTAGTTGCGATAGCAGCATTTAACCCGGGAAGAAACCAGGAGTCATCGTAACAAGGAGATAAGGAAAACAAAGAAGGCTCTTTTCAGAAGAGGGTTCAGAGCACTTTACAAACAGACAGACATTCGGAAACTGACATCGTTCTGAGACGACCTGATGAATGTATGGCATTGATCAATTATTTTAAATACTGTATTTTTCGGGCTACAAAGGCGCAATAAAAAATCTTTTAATTTTTTCAAGAATCCACGGTGCGGCTTTTGTATTATTTCTGATTGTACTGACCATGAACCAATCTCATGTGGTAAAAAGCACTTAAAAATCTGTCAGTAACTGTTCGTAAACTACTAAGCTGCTCCACGAGGATTAGTAGTACCACTCCGCGAGGGTCCGTAGTACCACTCCGCGAGGGTCCGTAGTACGACTACGCGAGGGTCCGTAGTACGACTACGCAAGGGTCCGTAGTACCACTCCGCGAGGGTCCGTAGTACCCCTCCGCGAGGGTCCGTAGTACGACTACGCGAGGGTCCGTAGTACCACTCCGCGAGGGTCCGTAGTACCCCTCCGCGAGAGTCCGTAGTACCCCTCCGCGAGGGTCCGTAGTACCCCTCCGCGAGGGTCCGTAGTACCCCTCCGCGAGGGTCCGTAGTACGACTACGCGAGGGTCCGTAGTACCACTCCGCGAGGGTCCGTAGTACCCCTCCGCGAGGGTCCGTAGTACCCCTCCGTGAGGGTCCGTAGTACGACTCCGCGAGGGTCCGTAGTACCACTCCGCAAGGGTCCGTAGTACCACTCCGAAAGGGTCCGTAGTACCCCTCCGCGAGGGTCCGTAGTACGACTCCGCAAGGGTCCGTAGTACCACTCCGCGAGGGTCCGTAGTACCCCTCCGCGAGGGTCCGTAGTACGACTACGCGAGGGTCCGTAGTACCACTACGCTACGTGAGGGTCCGTAGTACCACTACGCGAGGGTCAGTAGTACTACTCAGTGAGGGTCCATAGTACTATTACGCGAGGGTCCGTAGTTCTACTCAGTGAGGGTCCATAGTACTACTCAGTGAGGGTCCATAGTACCACTACGCGAGGGTCAGTAGTACTACTCAGTGAGGGTCCATAGTACTACTCAGTGAGGGTCCGTAGTACTACTCCGCGAGGGTCCCTACTCTGTGAAGTGAAATATGCGAAGGTCACCATATTTGTGGAAATCAAAGTTACCTCAACAAATACAAACTGTAACACAGGCATGAGAATTTAATAACTTTATTGTTAAACATCTAAAACATCTCCCTCTCCCCCATCTCTCTAGTGATCCAGTTAAATAAAGTTAGATTTCCTCCTGCTGGGCGTCCAATGACTAATCTAGGACGAGGGCTTTAGGGTGAAGACGTGGATGTGTGAATCCAGGTGAGGCAACGTCGGTGCAAATGACAAGCGGCGAAACATAAACCTAGAAAGACATGTCTTCACATGCAACGATAAACTGACAGTTTAGCCTCAAACCATTTCATTCACTGTATGTTCTAGTTCTTTAAAGCACACTTTGTGCGACTGGCCTCGTTCACCTGCTCATCTCTGCCAACTCTATTGCTAGAAGTGCATAAACAGATCCAACAGAAGTTATTTTTTAAGCCTGCGGGCGTCACCGTCCTTGGCACAGACACAGAAAGTGCAGGCAAAGTCAAGGCCTTCAGAGGCAGCTGTGACGGACAGGTCGCCCCAATTAATTATCCAGGTGAGGGTTTACATAATGTCAATGTTTAGCTTTCGTTTGACTGCTTTACGAGCCGCCCGTCACACCAACTATGCTGCTGTAAAGTCAAGCTGGAGTCAAAGCACCGAGGTTCAACTCTTCACACCAGCAGCTGGGATTCTTTACAACAAAACTGTATCTTTTTAAATGTATTTTTTATTTTTATCAAATTTTTTCCAATTATTATTTTATGGTTAAAATTGCAAATATTGTGTATAAAGTACACATATATCTGGCTGCTAGATGGCAGCAGTCATTACATACTGCGCAGCTAAAGGAAGATTGAAATCCGGCGAGGTCCCGGCAATGACTGAGCACGAGAGGATACAGTCGACTCCAGCAGCTTTTAAAGCTGATGTTTTGACATATTTTGGTTTGAAAACAAATGAAAGTAGTTAAGACTTCTTCAAGAGTCATGTGGTCTGTAAATTCTGCAACACCAGAGACAAGTACTGGACAATATTACAAACATATACTAGTTACTACAGAATTACGATATACAGTTTCCCCGGGTATCTTGGGTAATTCCGTATTCTTGCTAACACACTCCAATAGCGTCTCTACATCAGAACCATCTGTGGACCACTGGTTTATGTTCAGTCCATTCTCGTCTCTGACTGCAAATAGACGGACATTCATCACGGCTCCTTCTTCCATCCGTCTTTGCCCGCCGTCAGACTTTTCTACTTCTAAGATTAGCGAGACCAACTTTGACTTGAACTTTAACTCGAGTAGAACCTCTTCAGTAATCACAAAACACTTTTAACAGTCATTCCTTCCTTGCACCTTTATTTTATGATCATGCTTCTTTTGCACTTCAAAGTAGAACTATCAATCCTTAAAGTACAAAAATATTCATCACCTTTTTTGCCTCGACATCGCTTTTGAAGGCTTTTCATGACTCACAACAACCATGTAAAACTATGGTCACATATTTATATTTCTCTATGTGTTGTGGAAGGAAGAAATATGGCCATGATAAGGATCTTTACAGCAGGCAATCATATCTTCATGACTAGAAAGGGTCACCTCAGTTAAAGCTACATGAAAGGCTGCATTGATTCGTAAAGCAAAAGCAATGACTGACTGCCGTCAATGAATAAGCCGTAGATTTGAAGGAAAAAATAAACAGTTGCTTCTTCATCGTTATCACCGTTTTTACAATAGTCCCCATAAGGCCCACAAGTATCTTTTCTTATCTTAACTCGTCACCGACCATTAGCATCCATTTGTTGTCCAAAATGACTTTTCACTTAATGATTCAAATGATTCGTCAATCCAACTTGGAACACCATCCGAAATGTATTCTTAACATGTATTACTGTATCTTTAGCCTCAGCTTTCAAGGAAGTAAAAAAGGTTAAAGCGGGAGTATAAAACTCAATCAAACAAGGGGCCAAAAAAGTTTTTCTGTAAATTCTTCGGGCTGTACCAGGACATATAACTTTTATTGGGATATTGTTTCTTAGAAGCTTGTCTAGCTTAATTATCTCGAAATTCCTTTCCCTACATTTTTTGGTCATTGGTATTCTCCTTATAATATCTGTCTGACTGCTACCATCAACTATCTTTAAACAGGAACCTTTATAGTCACGCACAAAAAAAAACAGTATTTAAAAATAAAATTAATGTACTTACAACTATATTGCAAGCCGAGTAAAATAACGTGACAAGCCGTATATGGTCCCTGGGCATTGAGTTTAAGTATTTAAAATCCCTTTTTGAAAAAGCTGCAGCCACTGTTTCCAGGTGTGTCTTGGCAAGACTCTGATGATACAATACGCATCACGATACAGGATCAAGAATACGCTATGTTGTGATACAGTAGTAACAAGTATATATTTGTAGTATTGTCCAGTACTTGACTCTGGTGTTGCAGAATTTACAGACCGCATGACTCTTGACGAAGTCGTAAATGCTTTCATTTGTTTTGAAACCAAAGTATGTCCAAACATTAGCTTTAAAAACTGTCGGAGTCACTGTATCCTCTCGTCCTCAGTCATCACCGGGAACTTGCGATATTTCAACGATCCTTTAGCTGTGGCGGACGTAATGACCGCTGGCATCTAGAGGCCTTACGTTTAATTGCAACACAATAACAAACACTGTGAATATTCGGATAATGATCGTCAATAAAAAAATTAATAAACAGAAATTATTTTATTTTATTTTATAGACACTTCATTCAAATATAAACCATAAAAGAAGTGTGTTGAATATCGATACAGTATGGTGAAGAAAGTTTTGCAATATTTAAGTGTATCGATATTTTCTCACACACCTACTCAGTACAGCTCAAAGACGTTCGACCGAAAAAGACAAAAGAAACATTTTTCATAATCTGTTAAGAAAATGAAAGGTTTATAAAGTGATTTAGAAAAGTATCTTATGTTGTTTTTTTCAAACAACAGTCTCTACTTTGTTTACCTGTACCATTATGTTTTACAATGGACAGAACTAACTTCAAAGTAACTGATTGATCATATTCGGGAAGAAGCTAACTGTCCAAGCCTACAAGCAACATTTACACTCCTCACCTCAGAAATCTTCCTGCTGTGGAGCTGCGAGTCAAACATATTGTTCAACCATGTGATCTGGTGAACTTTGTCCAGTCACATGATATCCTCGCAGACAGTCACAAGAAGGCCAGGAAGTCGGCCTCTTTTGTTTGGCAGAAGCCGAGGATTCGAGCTCCTATCTCAACCCCTTTTGAGTCTTTTGAGGATTATCACACGACGCCGAGAACTGTTGGCTTAGTAAGCGAGGAGAGAACAACAGTCCCGGGCGGCAGGGTTCGGTGGGAAGATGAAGTTTTCAGAGGACATATTTGTGTTGTCAGTTTTAGGAGCTCGTTGGACAAAAACAAAGATGTTTGAGAGTCGATTAAATGAAAAACGCTGAAGGTTTTGAAGAGCATCAACAGCCTCCACATGCTCCGTCACTTCCACTATGTCTTGTAGCCATGTGTAGGGTGGAGAACTCAAACTTAATTGGACTTGATTCCTTATGTAACAGGCATTAGGGGTCACTTTAAAAAAAGACCCTTGGCTGCACCCCACGAGTGTTCACCAGCATGAGTGGGTATGACTTCACCAGCTGCTGCTTTATTGTATTACCTAACAGATAATTGGAACCACAAGTCTTCCGCCGCTCTACTGGGGTGTGTAAAAGCTCGCAGGAGTGATGTCATCGTGTTTCTGTTCTCCAAGGAAAAAAAAAAAAAAGAAAAGTGTAAAGTCACCCCAAATCTCTTCACGCACATCAGGTTTTTATTCAGCCTTTTAGTGCTCGCTTCAGGCCGGCCAAGTGGAACCACAATCCTCGATGGTTGTTTTTGCACCGAAATTGGTCGCAGATAGAAGTATTTTCTGAAATCGTGCCACAATATTTGGAAACTGCTTAACAGTTTGTTCACAGACTTTTAGGAAATCAATCGCTGAAGCCAAAAACAGATTGTGAGAATTAGAAGGTTGTATTACTAGTCTCAAATAGTAGGAGGGTGAGACAATATAATGTAGTGTGATCAACAGCACTGTATTTATTTTGTTTTCAAATCATATTTTATTTTAATCATAGGGTTGAATTTCAATAACATGTGCATATAATAAAATAACATATTAAAGGCGCTTGTTCACTTTTGTGCAGTTAAATCCTGCAAAATCCTGGCGAAGACTGAGGACGAGAGGATACAGTGGACTCCAGCAGCTTTTAAAAGCTGGTGTTTGGACATATTTTGGTTTCAAAAACTAATGAAAGCAGTTACGACTTCAAGAGTCCTGTGGTCTGTAAGTTCTGGAACGATTAAGTGTAGTAAATGAGAAGCTCTGGCTTGTGTCTGTACATGAGAGATTTAAATAGATCTGGAACTGTAGTGACCGAGAGTTGCCAACTTAACTTGCAGGGGTGCAGTTATGCAAGAGCCCTCGACTTAAGATTGGATGATCAAAGTTACGAGGTTGCGGTTTGATGATTTCTTGCTATAAAACCAAAGAAAAACTAGGGGGAAAAACACACATAACAAATCTCTACAGCAATGAAAAAAACTTGCAGATTGTAACAAACTGATCGCTCTTTAATTAATAATGTCACTTTTTACACCTAGACTTAATACTACTTATGCCTCTTTTCTTTACATTCAATGTATAGTTTTTAAAGCCGGAACTCTTGCGAAATTTGATAATCGTGAATATCAAATGCTAATTAACGAAAAAATCTTGAGTATTGTTATCCACAATGAAATCATCACAAAACATGAGTTTAATAAGCTTTAACTATAAATGGTTGAACATGATCAACAACAGCAACATAAGTATATTCTTTATCTTTTCTTATTTTTTAATTATAAAGAATATACAATTTAAATGCATGATAGAAAAGCACTTATGATCGAGTACAAACGCACATAAGCAAAGACAAAACTCTGCTGGTTTTAAACGTACAACCTAATTGCAATGGTAAACTACTGAACAAACTACTGAACAATTTGAGTGTCTTGTGACTCATTTTAATGTGGTTTTGTTGACACACCGATTTAGATGTCAAGTTTGACAAACTTCCTCGAGAAGAAAAACATTTCTGCCGTGACAGCTTCATCTATTATGTAATCATTTATATTTTGGTCACAGTTCAAGTCAGACAAAAATGCAGAAAAATCATGAAAGTGGTAACTTGTTTGAAATTCTCACTTGTTCGGAAAATAAATGTTAAAGAGATATCTCTTGTGATCAGATCTAAAGACTGTCAGCAGAGTTCAAGATTTGAATTCAATTTAACATTTATATAACAATGAAATGATTGATGCCAGTAAAGACATGTCAAAGCTGAAATAAGTCCCACGCAAAGTCCATTAAGAGTTGATTGATTCTTCAGACGTCTCCACGAGTGACGCAGGCATTAAATCCAGTGTGAGCCCAGAGTGTTACGTTTTCATTATTCCTCTCAAGTACGTCACTTATTGTGTGTAAGAGTCCGAGGCTCATGAAGTAGGACAGAGACGGATCAACTCTTGTTAACTCAACAAAAGCATAAATAACAGAGGATGACGTCTCTGGTCTATTTATATACACTCTCGATCACACCCATGATTTCTACCGATTCTCTACGCCCTGACATACATCTCTTCAGGGACCGGTTTGAAAGACTGCAAAATGCTTGAGAAAAGATGTTTTGTAGTTTAATGTCAACATCATTTTCCTGTAAAGTGCTTGACAAATCTCACTGTAACGCTGAATCAGCAGAAGCCCTGGGCTCTACAACGAGATATGTAGGGTTTGTGTTTCACTCATTTTCACTAGTTTACAGGTTTATCTTTTGAGTAAACTTAACTTGTCCGGAGTCACAGACTATTTTGACTTGGGGCGTCAAACTCAATCACACAAATGGCAACAAACTTTTTTGCATTTACGTTTCAGGCAGAGCTTTGAATGTGTATATACTGGGAATGTAACTGTCACCAGTTGAAACAGTAACTTGCGATGGTTATGGTCACCGTGAGTTTATTAAAAAACCCATCAACTCACAGCGAGTTCCTATTGTCTAAACATTGAGCAGTGTTTCTGTTGTTTCCATCATTGGAATCTGCCTCAAATCAATAGTGATTTGTCTTTAATACTGGTTAGATAAAGGTTGAGATAACCGTAAAGGGAACGTTTGTAACCATCACATCTTAGTCCATACCAAACTGTGTTAAAGAATATGGGTTTGATTGAGATACTGTTTTGAAATTCTTAGAAGCTTGGTCTATACAATTATCTCCAAATTCCTACCCTCTAAAATAAATGTATGTTTTAGTTATAGGTATTGACTTTAAATTTGTTGACATCAATAACAGCTGTCCCAGAACTCATCTTTATAGGAAACAAAAAACATCAGAATCAGAATCAGAATCCTTTATTTGTCCCGCGAGGGTGTTTTTCAGATGCAAGATGAAAAGCCTCTCCTTTTTTTGGTCAGTTTATCACGATGATTACGAGAATTTAACTTTTGATTGATTTTTATCTTTGTAGTCAGAGTCTCCAGGCAGTTTTCATTTATTAGAAACCCAATAACTTACGATCATCATTATCAATCCATCACGTGGACATTTTAACTGTTATCTGCTGAAATAATTAACAACCACGTGCAGGCATTTCCTTGATTTTCGGAGACTCCTGTGTTGTTCTTGGTGTTATCTTGACCTTTACAGTACTGTATATACTTTATTGGGTATGAGTTTTGATTGTTTAAGCGCTTTGTGACCCTGGTCTGGAAAGTGCTCATTGTACAAAACTGTCTATTACACTTTATTTTTAGTACCCAACATAATTCAAAAAGTGATTTGGGGAAACAAGGCTTAATCTGTAGGTGAATACCAGTAAGAACAAATGTGGTTAGAAATTACAACATATTTAATTAAAAATATATATACAGTATATATATATATATATATAAACTAAGAATAGAAAAATGGCATAACATTTTCTTTTAAACGGTTTCTTTACATTTCTCTCTATGTTTTTCTGAGGGACGATAAATACTAGAGTTCAGTAAAAAAGTACACAATAATAAATCATACTAGCAGAAATCCTAACCTTGCCCGGTATGACAAATGGATGTAAAACAAAATAATTGAGAAAACTGTGGGACAGTTTATGGGTCTTTAAATGATGAAATCCATCCTTATTTCTATGGGTAAAATATGTTAAAAAAAATACATTGAAATTGTCCCCATTTGAATTCAAAGAGGGTCTTCTGTCTCCCCTTGCATCACCTTTTCGTTGACCTGATCAATAGTCAGTCGTTCAAACCCGTCAATGAGAGGTCAGTGGTCTACATGCCAATGTTGACATTATTATAAGACATTAAGAGCATTTGTTTGTATATATAAAGATTCATTCTTTGTTTTTAAAGTTGTACTGTGATGCAGGAGGGCCACATATTTACAGTCAAATGGCTCAGACTTTGCCAGGGTCCACTAGTCCATCTTAATACTGATGTAAAGACTCCCCCTAGCGTCTGAACGCTCGACATGCATCTGTGAGTTAGTAAAACAAAAAAATGAAAAGGAAGGCGATGAGTTCTCACCTCCTGGGATGGGAGCGACAGTCATCCTCGGCACTGCCAGACTCCTGCAAGGAAGACACAGATAAACATTGATGTTGGAAAATGTTGTCAAACTGCCGAGTCATTCAAATTAATAAATAAATGACATCACTGGCCGAGTCGGACTCAATTAACCTTCTGTCGACAGACTCGTGTGTGAGTTCAGTCGCTCGGTATTTCAGAACCGACACCAGGGATGAAGCAGGATGCTGACCACCCCCTCGTCTCCCCCCCCCCCCCCCTCAAAATGCAATTATCCTCCCCCACCAGCGAGCACAGCAGCATCCATCACACACACACACACACATTTTAATCCCAGACTATCGCTGTAATCCCTCAAATACTAAAGGAACTTTCTCTTTGGAATCAATCTGTCCAGGCTGGCCGGGGCACAGCCCAAATTACACACACGTACACGCACGCACATGGTGGGGACCTTTAAGCAGGAGGAAGTCCGGAGACCCTGGACTTGTGACGCTGATGCAGCTTTTGATTAAAGCACTGATGAAGCAGGGGATGAAGGTCAGGAGCTTGAATTTTTGGGGAGGCATTATCATCCACTCTCGTGGATCCGATGGAGCTTACGTGGCAGATGGTGGACCGACTTTGTGCGAGAGTGGTCCTGCAGTCGGACTTTAAGAGAAACCCTGGTCACACACACACACACACACACTCGAAAATAGTTGACTCGGCAGAACTCCAGATGAACCCAACACCCTCGCCGCAGCCATCAGTGACACCTTTCAATAGCTTTACAGTATTTATGACGCTAGTTTTGCTGGTACAGAGGAGGATGTAACGCACCGTCGCCATGGTTACCGCAGCATGGATGTGTAGGGAGTGGTCCTGCGGCCAATGAGAACAGCTGCTGTGCTGCCAGGCAGATTAGCGTATAGGACCACCGCTGGATGACTTCACGCCGCGATGGTTGAATCATCTTCAACAAAGCTGATTTCAAATGGATTTTTAGATTTAAATGTTGAGGATTTTCTGTCTACGCGCGTTTGTATCTACGTTACTCTCTTTGAAAGCACAAGATGACTTAAGATCTCATGATTACCAAGTTAGCCTCTACTTGGAAAAATATCATGTGACAGAAAAATCTATATTTTACATCTATATGAGTTATAATTTAAGAATAGGGGTTTGAGGGGAAAATGTAGACTCTAAAATGTTGCTGTATTTCTTTTCTCATGATACTGTAATCAATATACAACAGCGATGTATCCAATTCATACTTTAATTTTTCCTTCATTCTTTAATGGTTTATATGTAAATTAATTGTGAATAAGATAAAAAAGATCCTCAGTTCGCAGTTAAAGGAATAAGGAAATCCCACGAGTTTCAGGTGATGACTGAGGACAAGAGGATACAGTCGACTCCAAGAGGACATATTTTGGTTTCAAAACAAATGAAAGTGGTTACCACTTCCTCAAGAGTCATGTGGTCTGTAAATACTACAACACCAGAGTCAAGTACTCGACAATACTACAAATATATCTTTTTCTGACAGTATCACAATATATCGTATTGTTGCCACTATATTCTGATACGCATCGTATCACCAGATTTTTGACAATGCATACCCCTATTTAAAGAAACCAAAAAGCAGAATTATTTTTAGATGAACTCTTATATATTGCAGTTTCATAGTTCATACTAGTACTTCCTTAAAATGTGGTTTGAGTTACGGTCAATTTTATATGCATGTTATATAAGGCGTGTCAAAAAAATGTTAAGCAGCCTGCAGTCGCCATTAGAAAGCGTATTATTTAACTGTAAAAATATGAAACAAAATGTTAAAATAATATCCCATGAGATGCTAATTATTTAATGCTGAAAATGTTGCCGCCGGTTGAGAAGTCCAAAAGAAACATCACTGTTTACATTTGGCTTTCAAAGGGGAGCTCCTCCAAAAAAAACTTTTGCACACCTCCAACTTACAACCAGAATTTCAATAAAATGTTTTCAACCTTTCTCATCATCAGTCAGATCCCAAAATATTCCCTAACCAGAGGACCTGCTCAAAAGTCCTCCAAGATGAACATGAAAAAAAAAACTCTTTATCTTCAACATCTCATGGTTTTTATCGTCTCAAAACCGTGACAAGATTTCTAAAGAGAACATCTTTGATGAGACTAGATATCTCACCGCTGGTAGAAACACGATCTGGGATTCAGACGGTCGAGAGCACTGAAGCATTCAAGGACGAGCGAGGGGAAGAAGATAAATTAGAATTACGAGTGACCATCCACCATTATCTGCATCATTAAAAAGGTGTATCAGCTACTGCAGTGTCGGAATAATAGCATCTTATCTCAACTTTAAACGCTTAGTGGCAACAACTAAAAGAATAGAAAACAAGGCTCATCAATCTTGCTCACATTTTTGTTCAGATCATCTTTCCTTCCTCTCGTCTTTCCTCGAAAATAAATGTTACCTCTGACCCCACCCGAGGATTCTCTTACACATCCTTCCTTCCTTGACATTGAA